>NC_056749.1:81723243-81898748 GCF_019279795.1 Protopterus annectens
AGCTATGAGCTCGTGGCATTTTTAACCACTGCTCAGCTACGGGCACTCATTTTGCACCAGTTAAACCACTGCTCATCTACAGGCACATGCACTCACTCTGTTAAACTGTAGCTCAGCTATGAGCACATCTGGCATTTTTTCTTCTTTTGTTACCTCACATGTCTTCAATACAAATGGGCTATTTCATTACATTTTACATAAATTGTGGTTTTATGTGTACATATTTGTCGGGGACTTGTTTCCTGCTTATTTTGAAAAAAAAAATAAATTGGTGTTGTGGGGACTCGAACCATGAATGCCTGCTCTTCAGCCAACATCTCTACCGCTACGCTATTGCTTCCTGGTTTATTTTGCATATTTAGTTCTTATATGCTTTCCCACTGACTGCTAACTGTAGCTGCACTACGGGCATGCCCGCGCAAACGAGCACACACGGTTAAACATCTTTACAATTTTAAAAAAATATATAACATGTTCATTTATATATATTTTATGTTCATAGTCTGTGGGGGCATGTGTTGTGTTGTGTTTATTCACATTTCCATGGACTCTGTTGTGGGTGTTTACTTTGGGCACTTTTACACTTCTGGGGGCGTGTCCGCTTGCAGGGCTCAGCCTATGGACATGCCCCCTACTGTCTTACATGGACCGTGTTAGACTTAGGTGTGATTCAGCATGCTCTCATGAATATGCAAAGCATGCTGACATCACTCCGTTTAACTGCAGCCTCCGTGTAAGAGTTATAACTCTTATACGGAGGCTTCGTGAATCCTGGGGAATGACTTTAAAAAGCATGTTGAGACACCTGGCAATGAATTTAGTAGCCATGTTAATGCGTACTTTATGGAAATAAACCATATATTACTTGTTACATGCTCAGTAATTGGAGCAGTGGTATTGCCTGAACTACTGCAAAAAGCAGAAACCATGGTAAATCTTAACAAATATATATTAAACACAGATGCAAGTTAACATGTGTATGAGTGCTGTAGATACGTTTATTGAATGCCTTTGGCTCCCTGTCCTTAGTTAACAGTGTATGTTGCATAACGTGTATGAGTGCTGTAGATACGTTTATTGAATGCCTTTGGCTCCCTGTCCTTAGTTAACAGTGTATGTTGCATAACATGTGTATGAGTGCTGTAGATACGTTTATTGAATGCTTTGGCTCCCTGTCCTTAGTTAACAGTGTATGTTGCATAACATGTGTATGAGTGCTGTAGATATGTTTATTGAATGCTTTGGCTCCCTGTCCTTAGTTAACAGTGTATGTTGCATAACATGTGTATGAGTGCTGTAGACACGTTTATTGAATGCTTTGGCTCCCTGTCCTTACAACACTTTGTACATATGTTGTATTCTCACTGTTTTGCTCATTATCTTTATTAACGATGCGTCTCTTTTCACTTGTTACTTTACTACCTTGTTAGACTCTCATGTGTTAACTCTATATGTCTATTTGCTGCATGGATGCAAGGTTGAGCATTTGTATATGCAGAGTCTTCACCACTTCCTCTCTATATTATATGTCTAATCATTGTCATTGGTTGTAGTTTGTTTTAGGGAACATTTTCCCCTTAGGTCTCCTTTGAAAGGTGTTTGCACACCTCAAGATCACTTACGATGTATCCAGTCTAATAAACAAACTGTTGTCTGATTAAAAACTTATCCTTTATTAATCTGTTTAAAAATCTCTGGTGCCTTGGCTTTGTAGCCTTCAAGAAGACAAACAAAGTAAAATTAAGCCAACACTTACTTAAATACTGCAATCAATGAATTAAGTAAAACATTGGGAGAAATTCAGAAAGGGTACTGCTTATGCCCATGTTACCCCTTCTGATACCCACTTCTGTTTTAGAGACAGCCCTACAGCAGTGCTATAACACAAAGTGGGATAGGAATATTGAGGGCTGGCTCTCTGGCTGTCGGCAAATGCAAATGAGGCATGTTGGGGGAGCAGTGCATGCTAATTAACTGTGTGGAAATGCCTTTAATTAGGCAGTTACACAGGCAAGCGATTCAGAAAAATCACTCAGCCATGTAAGCAAGCTCAGTAGGCCATGTTAATGAACATGAACAAATGTTTGCATTCACACATTGCTTTCAGTGAGGAGACTGCATTACAGGTAAATACCAGAAAGTTTAGTGAACAGGTAATGGTTGGGAGTGTGTGCATGTATGCCAGTGGTGGCTGGTGACTTCAAATCAGAGGGGGGCTGCAGGAGACAGTTGAATGGGTGTGGTCAATGGGAAGGGGTGTGGTCAACTAGAAAGGGGTGGAGCTATGCTCAAAACCACAAAAACTGGGACTTTAAATATGCTGCCCTGGGTGCCAAACCATCATTATGAGAGTCCAATCATGACAAAATGAAGTGAAGAGGAAGAAAAAAATATTTCAATGCACTGGCCACATGACAGCTTACTTAATATCTAGATGGAAACAAAAAGGTTGTGAGACATGAAAAAATAAATTACTTTTTAAATACACTACTGGAATGCCAGTCAAAATCAAGTATAAAAAAAACAAGCAGCACTTAATTCAAACCACTTCTCCTTGCACTGCAGTTCTAATTAATTCCAAAGACATGCATCTGGAGCATTTCTCCCCGGGCCTCCACTGAAAACAGGCTCTGTGGAACCTAGTTGGACTTTCCCGGTCAACAAATGATAAATAAATAAATAAATAAATAAATAAATAATTATAATTTATATTCAGCTTTATAAAAGTACCAAGTAACATGCTCTAAGTAGCAATCTCTGTGATACCACCACTTGTAAAAATGTTTCTAATCCAAAAAAGACCTGCTGCCTGACAAAAACTATCTACTTGTTTCATGGGGAAAACATGATCAAAGTAAAAAATGAACAGCTAACAAGAAACAAGCTCAAGATAAATTGCTTAAAGGATTACTGCACAAGTTATGGACCACACATGATAGATTGGCATTCTGTTTAGTTTATGGGTAAAGCCTGCAAAGATGACTGCAAGTCTCCAACAAATGTAATGAGCTTCTGAAAATAATGTAAACCTGTCCTTTATTTCAAATACCGTCATATGCATTTCAATACCTAAGGCTTATACGTTATCTAGTTATGTAAATATTCTCTGCATGGCAACAACAAAAAGTCTTTCAATGTTGGTAATTCTTTAACAGTATGCTTATTAAAGTTTACTTGCATCTGACAATCTCAGATAAGCTTACCTGGTAGTCATTAAAGCATTGCTACTTAAACACAGAGCAACAGGCACTGCAACAACATGCATTTTCTGAATAATAAGAAGCATAAATCAACAGTATAAAAATATGACAGAAAACCAGAACATTCTGCAAAATCAAGGACAGATGAAAAGCCACTGTCATACTCTTGGATGGGGGGGGGTACTCTGCACACTTACACTGCATAACTGCTCCTTGCCTTGCTTGGACACATCCAGAGTCACTACATGGGGGAGTGTGGTGCAACATGTATGTCGCAATTTGAAATGTCTCTGGCTGATAGTGATGGCCCTGACACATTTGCCATACCTCTCAACCTTGGAGCAAATCTGGACAAAGCCATAAACAGAAGTGGAACAAAGGCCCAAAAATAAGGACAATTTTTAAATATTGCTCTTATAAACTTAGAAAGATAATAGAATAGTAGGTCTTGCATTAGTATTAATTTTCTGAAGGGTATGAAATCTGAAACTCAAATGTGTCATTATTTTCTAACTTCAGTCTTTAATGATTTGCCACTAATTTGCCAGAAAACCACAATTTTATGAAAATGGACCAAAATGTGTTGCAAATATATAAAATAGCCACACAATACAGCTGGGAACCTGTCAAAGAAAGGACACTTTTTTTTAATATTAGTGCTGGTAAGTTGAGCAGCTGACAATATAAGAGAATCTACATACATTTCTGAAATAAAAGTAATCTTTAACTCTGATCATTACAATTATTTATTAATTGTAAACCCTCCACACCTTCTTCCAAAATTGCCATTTTGTGGAGGGATTATTAGGGGAGAGCAACATTTTGAGCCAAAGTCGGGGACAGTTGAGAGGTTTGGATATACCTAATTCTATAAAGTGATTTATTTGCATATACCTCTCAACCTCTTAGTGCAGGAAATCTGGACAAGGCTAAATATATTGGGGGAACATACAGACAGTACTAAAACATTGCTCTTGCATAAACTTAGACAGTTGACAGAATAACAGGTCTTGCTTTAGCATGCATTTTTATGAAGGGTATGAAGTCTGAAACTCAATGTCTGTCATTATTTAGTGACTTAATTCCTAAATGATTTGCCAGAAAGCCACACAATGTGAAGTTGTTCTATCTTTCCGGTCATTCTTACAGATGGGTTCAGAGCCGATCCTCATCTCTGAGTCAGCCTACTACAAAGCTCGAGGTTTACAAGTCCCTATCCCATGATGCACCTAGAGTTAACTCAGATCTAGTTTGCCACTGCAATAGATTGGAACTTCCTTGCACAGTTTGGGCCAGTATAATTCTTTTTCTCAAACTATTTAGGAAAATTGTTATTTAAAAAAATTGTTCTAAAGATATTTAGAGTTAATTTTTGATAATCTTTCATAGTGATAGTCTTTATAGCTCATTAGTAGAGATATTTCTTCTCTTTTTTGGCCTCATTTTTTTCTATAGGCCTTTAAGATTCCCTTTCCCTTTCGTGTGCTTTAAAATCATTATATAGCTGTAGTAAAATAAGGAGTTAATGAGTGTGTGTGTGTTTTTGAATAGTTTGCTACATTGTTATTCAGCCCATTTGTTATTTAGGGCTTATTTCTATAACTTAGCTTTGCTAATTGTTTGGGTATGTCTCTTTGTAGTACAGTAGATTGTTGTTTGTATACTGTATTCTTGAGTATGGCTGACCAGGATAAGGATAAGCACACTGTCAGGATTTAAAAACTGTACAAAATGTAGGCAGAAAATGTCTGTGACAGATAGTCATGTTAATTGTGTGTATTGCCTTGGAGCCTTGCACTTACAGGAAAGCTGCTCCATTTGTCATTTGTTTTCATCCAGAGTTCTTCAGGAGCGAAAAAGAAAACTCATAGATAGAGGACTTCTTAAACCATCATTTCAGGAAGCATTGAGTGACCAGGGCACATCTAGCAAGTCTTCAAAATCTTCTAAGGCTTCTTCTTTGGAAGTGAAAAAAATCTAAAAAAGACTCGTTGTCGGCTCCACAGCTCTCGAGAGCTGAGCGTCTTTTCTTTTTGGAGCCAGTCCCCAGTCCTGGAACGGGTGTCCAAAGTTCTAAAATCACCTATTCTACAGTCAGTACCTCCATCCATCCATTCATATATTCATAGGTTGGTACCAGGCTATCGGCCCTAGGGCCTATACAAGCCTAGCCATAACAATTCCCTGGCTATTTCTTCCCCCACTATTTACTTCCCTGGACCCCTGACTAGCAGGGTGACTGACGTGATCCCCGGGGTGAATTTCCTTTCTCCCATCCAATCATCAAGTTTCCTTTTGAAAAGGGCCAAAGAGGCACTCTGCTTGACATGTATGGGCAGTCTATTCCAGAGTCTGGGGAGTCTCTAGTTCAGGAACCTATCCCTCTAGCATGTTTTGTTTATTGTGATGACAAGGTTTAGACCCCTGGAACGTGTGGCTCTGAGGGATTGGGATTTCTTTAAGTGTAGCATGTCCAACAGCTCTGGGTTTGACATGACCTTGTATGTTAAGCAGAGATCACCTCTGTGTAGACGATATGCAACGGAATATAGCTGGAGTTTTTTAAGGAGGTCAGCGTAGGGCATCTGCTTTAGGCATGTGATTCCTTTAGTGAGGTATTTCTGCGGCCTTTCCAGTTGTTGCAGATGTCTTGAGAGGTACATACCAAATGGGGCATTGTATTCTATAATGGGTCTAATGAGGGATGAGTACAATGGGACAATGGCCTCCTTTTTTCTGGATGAAAAGCCCTTAGTGATGAGGTGTGCCACATGGAAGGATTTCCTGACTGTTATGGTGATGTGGTTATCAAAGGTGAGACCACTGTCCACCTGTGTCCCTAAGTCTCTTATCACACTTTCGGTGTTTAGTGAACTGCCACTTATGTGGTAATTCATGGGTACATGTTTTTTCCCAAAGGGAAAAAAAATTGAGCTTGAGCCCATGGCCCTTTTGCAGAGTATCCACATAATTTGGGGATTCAATAATGGCTCCCAGTTTGCAGTCATCTGTGAACTTTGTTAGTCAGAGTCCCTTAGTGTTGGCCTGTACTTCAGAGAAGTAGATGCCAAACAAGAGCGGTCCCAGGACTGAACCTTGAGGTACTCCACTTATCACTTGTCTGGAGTTGGATTTGGAGTCAACTACTTTTACAGTGTGAGTTCTGTCAGTAAGCTAGTTGGCAACCCATTGCGTGACGTAGGGATTAATGCCCAGCTTAGTAAGTCTATCTATGATTCCAGAGTGGGGGATGGTGTCAAAGGCCTTGGCAAGGTCCAGATAGGCTGTGTGGACCACCTTACCCTCATCCACAGCTCTGAAGACTAATTCAAAGAAGTCAATCAGGTTCAGGAGACAAGATCGGCCCTTCACAAACCCAAACTGGGTGGGGTCCAGTGTTTGAAAGTTGCCAATGTCTATAAACAAAGTTCCATGATTATACATTTCATAGCCTTGCAGATCAGGCTCATCATACAAATGGGGCGGTAGTTCCTGAGATTCAAGGTGGATCCCCCTTGTGGAGTGGGATAACTGTAGCTGTGTGCCACTCAGTGAGCACAAAGCCTGAGGTGAGGCTATGATTAAACATGACACTTAGGTGAGGTGCCAGTTCATTTTGTAGTTCATGTAGTACATAGCCCGGGATGTCATCTGGTCCCATGGATGCTGTATTCTTAGCTTTGGACAGTGCGTTTTTTTATCTGTGTGGCCTTATTACTGGAATTTGGCAATCTTCCAGTATTGAGATGGGGGTGAGAGGGGTGTGAAGTTGTCACTGAATTGATCTGCCAGGATATTGGCAATATCCTTGGGATCAGTATATTTAATGCCATTCTGTTGTAGCTCAGAGCAGATCTGAGCATTGCCATTTAGATTCTTGACATAGTTATCGAATGCCTTGTGGTTGTCTTTGGAATCTTTAGCAATTTTATTTTCATAACTAGCTTTGGAGGATTTTATGAGGGATCTCAGCTTCTTACTGAGGCTTGTCAGGGAGTTTTTTTGCATCCTAGGATTTTTCTCTTTTCCGCAGCAGTTTCCTCATCTCGGTCCTCGATCAGTTTGTCCGATTTGGATGTGGATCGTGTGGTGCAGAATTTGCTACAGGCACCGGTGTTCACTAAATTTTTGTTGCCTCCGACCCAGGTGGTTTTGAAGCCTAAATCTGTAATGCCATCGACTTCTTTTTCTCCTCTGAGCCGGAGGAGTCAGACCTGATGATTGTAGAGCCTTTGAAGCCGACACCTGTTCCATTGTCATCGGTTCGATTTACTCGGACTTCCTCAGCACTGATCAATGAGTCTAGGAGTCGACACTCTCCTGTAGGGTCTGGGGAGGATAGTCGGACCGACATATCGGTTCTAACTTTGCCTCTTGGGGCCTCAGCTTGGATGAGTTTGGCTCCTACTTCTTGATTCAGAGCCCACCATGCCAGTACTGAGGGGATTGGTGGTTTCTTCATATCCAGCGGTCCCTTCTCATCAGAGCAGTGGTGCCTTTGAAGCCATGAAGAGAGTTGTGTCTCCTAAGACATCTATGACTTCAGGTCTGACTACCTCCTCCCCAAAAGCACCCGTGTCTACTTCTGCTTCACAGATCCTTTCTAAGTGTAGAGACCGTGAGCCTCAGGAAGCCCCATTGGAGTGGCCCCTGCTCTTCCAAGACCTCACCAGAAATTCCCACTGATGAGGTTCCCAGGAAGACAATCTGTAAGAGGAAGCACTTAGACTCCCCTCAGAAGTCTCTCACATCCAATACCAACTTGGATGAATCAGAAGGGTCCCCACGGTCCCCCTCCAAGGATATCTCATTTTGCTGAGATATTAGAAATCCTTAGGCAGAGGGGTGACTGGCAGTCCACCAACCCTACTGAAGATGAGTCGGTTATCCTGAAGTCTTTCAGGTCTCAACCCTTCACCTCTTGGGTGTCTCCGCCCTTCGATGAGCTCATAGAGCTGGTCTCACGAAGGGTGTGTGAGTCTCTGGACACCATGGAGCCTGTCCCTAGGAGGCTTAATAAATTTATTTCTACCCCCCAAGAAAAGTCTTTCCTTACCAAGGGAGTGCCAGTTGATGCCATGGTGGTGGCGGCAGCCATCCAAAAGGAGATGTCAGAGACTTCTTCCTCTATCCATCCTCCTAACAGAGATTCAAGGATCATGGATAGATACGGGAAGGGAACATTCAGTTCAGCAACTTGTGCCTTGTGTTCACTGAACTATCTCACTCATTTTATGAGACTGCAAAGAGATCATCTAAAAGAGCTTGGAGATACTCTTCAGGTTATAGTAGCTGCAGGAGCTTCAGACAAAGTCGCCTCCCAGCTTGCTACTCTAAGTTCCATAGTGAATTTGTCCATGTGTCTCATTTCATAAGCAGCTGATGGAATGAGTAGCGCAGCGTGTACAGGAATTGCTCTCAGGAGATAGAGCAAAAATACTAGTGCTACCTGATGAATGTCATAGTAGGGTAAGACAAAGGTTCCTCATAAAGGATTTTGTGGTTACAAATGGTCATTCAAGCCTGGTGGAAATAACACCCCCAGTGTGATGATCCAATATCTTTCTTTGTGGTTAAGAATACTATGCCATCCTTGTGAGTTGCTTCTGTCACCAAAAATTTTGTCAATAATCATAAAGGTAAATTGAGCATTTTGATGTTTTAATGTATGTCTGTATAAAGCATTGGTTTCTTTTTTATTTTGATGTCACTTCTATGTTCATTAATACGGGTTCTGAATGACCTGGAGGTTTGGCCTACATAAAAGGCCAAACATTGGCAAGTAGCCAAATAGACCACACAGCTGCTGCTGCAATTCCCAAAGATTTTACATTCATACACTCTACTAGTGTTCTGGCTGGTAAATTGTTTGAATTTGCTGACTTGTTTGCAAGATCCACAATGACCACAGCGGAATGTACCAAACAATTCATCCCCAGACATGGTCATTTGTTTGTGTATGGCTCCCCCACTTTCCTTGTGTTTGAAATGAGAAAACAAAGAACCTAATGTTTTACCTCTCCTGTATGTAAACTGACACTGTGATCCCAAAAGTGATCTGAGCTGGTCATTTGCCAAAAGAATGTTCCAATGTGTATTAATAATGCCCCTAATGGCATTATGATTACGACCATAGGTAGTGACAAACCTGATGGTAGATTTAGAAGAATCGGTGTGATGTGTTTTGTATTGTAATAATGTGTCCCTATCAATATTAGTGGACCATTTCCATGCTCTAGCAATGTCCTGTTGTTTAAACCTCTATTTGCAAATCTGTGGTACAAGTCTAAACTGGCTCATTCATAGTCTACTTGTGTTGAACTTATACGTTTAATGCACATGAATTGTGACTTCTGTATATTGCGGATGGTGTGGCGAGGATGCATGCTGGAAGCATGCAATAAAGTGTTATATTGGGGATATTTATGGTATGTCTTGGTATTGAGGGTATGATCCCTGTTTCGAGAAACTGTGACATCCAAAATATTAATGGTTTGTAAATTGTATGTAACCGTAAATTCAATTCCCCAAATGTTACCATTGAGGTATTCAATGAATTCCTCCAGGTATGTAGCATCTGCCCGCCACACCATCCAACAATCATCTAAATACCTGCGCCATATATCAATTTCCACAAGATAGATGTTATGTAGTGGGTCATAAATCATGCATTCTTCAAAAAAAGCCATGAATAGATCTGTATAAATAGGAGCGAAAGACGCTCCCATAGCTGTACCTTGGAGCTGCCAATAACATTCCCCTTGGAAATAAAAAACATTTTTGTTCAATACATGTTCAGTCATGCAGATAAGCAATGTGTTAAACCCCGGGAATATAGGGCAGACAGGTCTAACCAGTACTGAAGAGCTTATAGACCCGCCCAGTGTGGAATGCTGGTGTACAAAGCTTTGACGTCCAATGAACACATAAGCCAGATAGGCTCCAATTGTTTATCCCGAATGATCTGCAAGAATTGTGTAGTATCCTGCAATCTTGCCCTGACAAAGGTCAATAGAGGTTTAAGGTATTGAGTAAGAAACATGGATAATGGTTCAGTCAAAGATCCAATACCCGAGACTATTGGTCTGCCTGGAGGTTTGGATATTGATTTGTGAGTTTTAGGGAGTAAATATAGAACTTGTTTCTGTGGATCTTTGACCGTAAGGTGTAGAACACAACTCTTGCTAATGATACCTTCTTCATCGGCTAGATGCAGGAAGGAATCTATTTCCTTCTTGAAGACAGGAGTAGGATCAATGGCCATATTCATATAGCAACTTGTGTCAGATAGTTGTGATCTACCCTCATTGAGGTAATAACTCATGTTCATAACCACTACTGCTCCACCCTTGTCTGCTGGCAAAATAGCAATATTGTGGTTGTTACGTAACTGTTGTAAAGCCGTAATCTCAGGCAGTGATAGGTTATGTCCAAGTATGCTAAATTCCTTGTGTTGGAAATGTAAATCCCTAAGAAATGATTGCATGAAAATAGATACGTGTTTATTCATCGGTGGCTGAAATTCAGATTTGAGAAATCTGAATTCATTAGATCTTTGAGACTCCCTGTCAGAAAAAAACAATTTTAGGTTCAAATTGCGAGAGAAACTAATGATATCAGTAACAATGTTGTATTCATCAGAAAAAAACCCGGGTACAAAACCAAGTCCTTTATTCAAAAGTTCTTCCTGTTCACTGGACAATGTTACATTAGACAAGTTTAAAACATTCTGATAAACACCATTAGTTATGTTAAGAGGTTCTGAATCAACCCCTCCAGGGAGTTGGATTTTGTTCCTGTGCTTGTGTTTGCATCCACCTCGACACCTTGTGCCATTTCTAAAGGGACTGTCATGTTGGATCTTTTCCGATTAGGTGACTCTTTATTTCCAACACTATCATTATCTGTATATGAGGAATCCTCCCCTGACGTGCTTGCATTGGACTTGTCTCTAGTTTTTAAGATTGATCTAGGTCTTTTTCTAATTCTAGTAGTTGTGGACCCCTGACTGGCATCCACAAATCTAACTGTTTTATGTGACTCAAAAGGGCGTCCTCTCTGATAATCTGAATTATCCCTGTTATAATTTTTTGATTTTTCTTTCTCTGGTTATTTTCTCATGGTTTGCCAGCTCCCTTGACAATTTGATGGTAGATTCGTGGAATGTGGGAAGGGACTCAAATTTTTTTGCATTCCTGACATAATGTTCTAACCTCATTGAGGTTGATATCCACCATTCTCTCATAATATTGTGCCAATATATTAACAAATAACATGGATGCTTGTTGCAAAGCTTCATTCCATTCATTGGTTAGTCTCTCTTCAGATCTCCCAACCAAGGGTTGCAAATGGATCCTAAGACCCCTAGGAACAATATTCTTACTCATATATGCACAAAATAATCTTAGGTGCCAGATGTTAGATCTTAAATTTTTAAGGCCCTTGGTAAGGGCATGAAATGCCAAATAACATTCATGGGATAAATTATATCCGGACTCATTTTGATTACTGCCTGGTGAGATATTGATTCCGAATACACCAATATCCTCCCGATCGGCACATAATCCTGAAAGAATATTATCTAAATCCATGTTGTTAATATAAAGTGGATAAATATATGAAGACAACGGAGCTGACAAACCAGGATAATAACTTCCGTGGAAATCCCAATAGATTATCAAAGTACATACAACAAAGTATAAGAATGTCAGTCAGGGCACCACACGTAAATTCAATTAAACTTGTACAAGATAATACCAATAGAGAAAAGTCCAATATAGCAGTGTTACATTCCAGCAATAACCTTCAAAGTGATAACAAAAAAGTATTCCTAATAACAAGGCTCAAACCTTGGGAATGAAATACAAAAATGTAAAAAAGAGAACGCAAAACCCTATGTATGTAACGCTAAGCACTAAATGTCCCAATGTAATTAGGGAACATTCCAAAGTTAGAAAACCCTTGGGTCTATATACCTATCTCAATAATGGAGATCCAAAATAATGTCACGCATATGTTATTAAAGAATAGCCGGGAACTGACTCAAGATTGATTTCAGGCTACGCCCTGTATGTATCAAGTTATTCCTATTAATATATAGACTGTATGAATACCATGGTAAATAGCCCAAACCATGGTAAATATCTGATATTGAGAATGAATCACCAAACAATACAGAGTTTATATAAAGATGTTAATACATTCGCCCTACAATAATGGCCCAGTATCCTATGTACCTGATCCAAAAATAGGCAAAATGTAGATGCACTGTACAAAAAATGAACCTACCCTCTATCCTGAGACATAACCCAGCTATAAATACAAATATTATATATGCATCGATCCTAAAAGCATGAGATAAGAATTGTCGCTGGATCTTAAAGCATAAGTGAGTTTGCAAATATAGATATTAAAGACCCTGAAAATGGTCAACAAATAAAAACTGAAATACTGAGTTGTATCATATACAATGAGTTTGGTCCAACCACAGTCATAGGACCACCCTGGTTCAAAGTGTATAGTACAGATCCAGTCTGAATCTGAAATAATATGAATATATTTAGTCAGCCATAGTACCCATAGAGAAAATATACAAACATATAACGTCCCAGTACCAGTAAAAAATTGTCGCTAGAAATTACCAGCATGAATGCAATTTTGAATATTGAGAACCTTGAGTTGTGTCAACATATAAAGATGAAATACAATGTTAAGTTGAATCCCGTGTACCAAATTTAGTCCCAGCACACTCATAAGACTACTGTTCCAATATTCTAATACCCTAGTCTATGTATGCTTGGTATAAATGGTAATATAAGTAACATGACATCAAAAAATATATAAATGTAATTCACAACCAATAATACCCATACAAATGTATGCATGAAATCATCAAACCTGTAACAAAAATATGAAGACCACCAATGTCCATATTTATGAACTGCTGAGTTCAAACAAAATGTGCGATTCACATCCAAGGTCCATGTTCATAATACTGCCTCCCTTCGTGTAAATAAAATGATACAGTACCTTGTTTGGCCAGAAATATATTTGTATACAAAGTTCCCATTCGAAAAAAAGCCACTGATAGACCCCAAACAATCCACAGTATAAAACAAAAATTAACGACTATGTCCAAGTCCAAAATTAGTTGTTGATCAGGCTTCCAATCCTCAGATGTTGGTAGAAAAAAATGTCATTTGACCAAAGCCCTGATATGTCCATACCAGTGGATGTCAAGGATTCTTAACTCACCACGAGAAACAATCCGATAGTTTAAAAAGGAAATGGAAACTCGTCTGAAGGCCTAAACCAAAAAGAATGCCACGCTTCCCCTGCAACCACTGTTCAATAAGTAGTATATCTCTACGCGAAAAGCAGTCGCTAACCCAATGTGAAATCCACATTAGCGAGAGTTCAACCATAAAGATCCAAAAAGCTGGTGAAGGTTAAATCAGGGGAAAATTCCCCTATACAAATAATGATAGCTCCGAAACACATCCCTACAGCAAAGCCTGGAAGCTGCAACTGTGCTATGCACGTAGGATCTGCGCTGCCCGAAAATACCAATAAAATAACAGTTGGCCAGCATTAGTGTGAATCGAAGCTCTGATAACCAAAAAACTCCAATGAGCTACTCAAAAAACATAGCTTTATTCTTCAAAACGGTTTTGGCAAAAAATGCCTTCATCAGTGAAAGATAATCAGCATTACAAAGCCAGAAAGTACGTTAGCATATATAGGCATCCCCAACCAATAGGAAACAAGTTATATTCCCGCTACCAAATGCCATTAACATATACATAAAGTGACTGGTTAATAAAAAGTTACACCAAAACTGTGATAAGAGCTAGTGAAAAACATTACAAAAATGATATGTAATCATATATACAGAAAATAGATTCAGAGGATGAATCCGCAATATACCTAAGTCACAATTCATGCGCATTAAATGTATAAGTTCAACACAAGTAGACTATGAACGAGCCAGTTTAGACTTGTACCACAGATTTGCAAATAGAGGTTATAAACAACAGGACATTGCTAGAGCATGGAAATGGTCCACTAATATTGATAGGGACACATTATTACAATACAAAACACATCACACCGATTCTTCTAAATCTACCATCAGGTTTGTCACTACCTATGGTCGTAATCATAATGCCATTAGGGGCATTATTAATACACATTGGAACATTCTTTTGGCTAATGACCAGCTCAGATCACTTTTGGGATCACAGTGTCAGTTTACATACAGGAGAGGTAAAACATTAGGTTCTTTGTTTTCTCATTTCAAACACAAGGAAAGTGGGGGAGCCATACACAAACAAATGACCATGTCTGGGGATGAATTGTTGGGTACATTCCCCTGTGGTCATTGTGGTTCTTGCAAACAAGTCAGCAAATTCAAACAATTTACCAGCCAGAACACTAGTAGAGTGTATGAATGTAAAATCTTTGGGAATTGCAGCAGCAGCTGTGTGGTCTATTTGGCTACTTGTCAATGTTTGGCCTTTTATGTAGGCCAAACCTCCAGGTCACTCAGAACCCATATTAATGAACATAGAAGTAACATCAAAAATAAAAAAAGAAACCAATGCTTTATACAGACATACATTAAAACATCAAAATGCTCAATTTACCTTTATGATTATTGACAAAATTCTTGGTGACAGAAGCAACTCACAAGGATGGCATAGTATTCTTAACCACAAAGAAAGATATTGGATCATCACACTGGGGACATTATTTCCACCAGGCTTGAATGACCATTTGTAACCACAAAATCCTTTATGAGGAACCTTTTTCTTACCCTACTATGACATTCATCAGGTAGCACTAGTATTTTTGCTCTGTCTTAACCATGGAATAATAGTTTTACAGTATTTTCACTCTATTATATTTGTCAGTGGATTGATCTGTAACCACTATTTTAGTATGTTTTTTATATATATGGTTTATACAACCCTTTTTTTATAAAACTATCATTATCATATACCATGCATGCTTATATTATCAGGTGGTTAATTATTTGGCATTTTGTTATAGATGTTAATGTTTCTCCGCTTTCTTATTATCTAATATTGCTTCAATTGGTTTCTTTATATTTTTTGACAATTGTAAATCCATACATGTTTAGTTATTTCTGTACCAACATATGATGTACATCTCTCCATATTAATTGAACTGATATCTATCTGTAACAAAATTTTATTTTCATGATCCTAACTTGGATCTTGGTATTGTTTTTTTCCAAGGCAAAACCTTCTGATTCTTTATCATGCACTATTCTATTATTAATGTGTATACAATCATTATCTTTGCTCATCCTCTGAATCTATTTTCTGTATATATGATTACATATAATTTTTGTAATGTTTTTCACTAGCCCTTATCACAGTTTTGGTGTAACTTTTTATTATCCAGTCACTTTATGTATATGTTAATGGCATTTGGTAGCGGGAATATAACTTGTTTCCTATTGGTTGGGGATGCCTATATATGCTAACGTACTTTCTGGCTTTGTAATGCTGATTATCTTTCACTGATGAAGGCATTTTTGCTGAAACCGGTTTGAAGAATAAAGCTATGTTTTTTGAGTAGCTCGTTGGTGTTTTTTGGTTATCAGAGCTTCGATTCACACTAATGCTAGCCAACTGTTGTTTTATTGGTATTTTCGGGCCATGCAGATCCTACGTGCATAGCACAGTGTTCAGTAAACTTTCTATTTCCCATCCACTCATCAAGATTTCTCTTGAAAAAGGCCAGTGAGCTGCTCTGCTTGACACGTATGGGAAGTCTATTCCAGAGCATGGGCAGTCTCTGGGTTATGAACCTGTCCCTCCAGCATATTCTGTTGATTGTGGTAATGGGATTGAGGTCCTTGGACCATGTTGTGTGGAGGGATTATGATTTCTTTAGGTGTAACATTTCTAACAGGGCTGGATCAGACATGGCTTTGTAAGTCTCACAATGAAAATAGACTTGGCATTAAAACTTCTCTGCCCTTGAAACTCACATTCATTGAAACAGCATTGAAACCCACATTCAAAGAGAATACATCTGGCCAGTGGCAGATAAAGATTAACTTTGGGCTGTTTTCAAATCATAGGCCCCTTGCACACCAAACATTCATATGTTCTTTGATACACCTTTCTGATTGTATTAAATTATATTCCTTGTATAATATAGTAAAGTTGTTAGACGGCGTTTTAAATTTATTGTTTTGAGCATTTTTCCAGTAAACAATGAAACAAAATGCATGCACCAGTAATGTCAAAACTGCCCAATTCAGAACATTTCCATCATAAAAGTCTACTCAAACTTCTACAGTCCACCAGTATCAGTAAATATGCGCAATCTCTGCAGAAGCAAAAGTCATCTAAATAATTCCACTTTAAAGACATCTGTAACTAATGAAGAGGTTGCTGCCAGCAAAAAACTTTATATTTCATTGTTTCATCTACAAATAAAGTGCCTGTTGCCCTTGAGGAATAAATTGCCCATGTTACATTAAAAAAAAATGATAAGCTAGTAATATTACAATAGGGAATGGATGGCAAACTGATAATTGGTTGATAGTTACTAGGTATCTCCACCAAAGAGGAAATTCTCAGGACTGCAGCATCCACCCCCTTTGAAAGTACAACACAGTACAGTATTATCAATGCATCTACATACTGTGGGAATAGAACCCACAACCATTTGCATGAAAAACAAGTACACTA
This sequence comes from Protopterus annectens, assembly GCF_019279795.1. Lineage (NCBI taxonomy): Eukaryota > Metazoa > Chordata > Ceratodontiformes > Protopteridae > Protopterus > Protopterus annectens. The sequence continues at coordinate 81,740,174 of NC_056749.1, forward strand.
CCTGTTGTGCTATTAACAATGCAAGCAGGCTTAGTATAAGCAGCACTAAACCTCTGTTCCCCTGAAGCTCTAGCTCCTAGTAAAATCCACTCGACACTCAACTGTATCTCTCAACTCTGCAGCACATGAGCACAAGAAATCTAGAAAAAGCCAAAATTTATTGGGGGGGGGGACAAAAGTCCAAAAACCAGGGACATATTTTAAAAATTGCTTATGTAACCTTGAAAAGTTGCTAGAATAAAATGCTGTGCTACTACCATGCATTTCACTGCCAAGTCTTGAACCCAAGACCCTGTGCACTACAGTCAGAGCAACATACCACTATGCCAAATCAGCTGTTTCTTGAAAAACAGGAAGACTGAAACTTAAATGGCTATCATTCAGTGAATTCAGTTCTCACCACAGCTCTCAACGTCTTAGTACAAAACACCTGGACAAAGCCAGTAATGGTGGAATACAGCCCCCAGACATATTCAGTGAATTCAGTTCTCACCATACCTCTCAACCTTTTAGCACAAAAAAAAGTGCACAAAACCAATAATGGGGGAATACAGCCCCCAAAATAGGGACACATTTCAAATATTGATCTTATATACTTAGAAAATTGCTAGAATAAAATGTTTCGTGTTACCATGTACTTTTCGAAGAATGTGAAGTCTGAAATTCAAATGTCTGTCATTATTTAGTGAATTCAAAATCCAGAAAACTACAGATTTTATGAGGAACAGAACAGAACAAAAATATGAGGCAAAAATCTGAATGCTTTTCACAAGTGGTGGTGGGTAGGGAATTTAGGCTCTTGCTACCTGCACCCAAGGTTGAGAATTTGAGCCTGAGTTACTCTCTTTAGCCACCAGTTATAGTTAACTGGGGAATTTCACACACACACACACACACACACACACACACACACACACACACACACACACACACACACACACACACACACACACACACACACACACACACACACACACACACACACACACACACACACAGTACTTGAGTAAATTGCTCACTCTGGATGGTTCAAGCCAGTTCCCTGTCCCATCCTCAATAACTAAGCCAGCTCCCAGCTTCCCATGCTGAGTTCAAATTGCAGCAGCAGCTCCTGTTTCTCAGCACTGGAATGCCATGCATGTGTGTGCTGCTTCCGGTAGCTCATTCCGAGCATGCACAGACTGCAGACCTTGCAGTCCGATCCCCTTCCAGTCTATGTGGTTGTAACCGCATAGACTTCTGGGGCATCTGTAGACTGCTGCCTTCTTTCCGAATCCAGACTCTTTAAACAGCAGTCTGGATTCAAGTTTTCGAGCATGCATGTGTGGAGTTCCAGGATTTTTTTTTATTTTCATTTACAGCAGGTATTTTTTTTTTTTTGTTTACAGCTGGGGGGTTGCAGTCCTGCAGTCCAATATCACGAGCTGCCATTGATGTATGCATGGGTGTGGTTGCAAGTGTGAGTGTATGCAGAGAGATGACTGGTTTCAGGTGTGAGACTGTGTGTGTGTGTGTGTGTGTGTGTGTGTGTGTGTGTGTGTGTGCGTGCGTGTGTGGGTGTGTGTGTGTGTGTGTGTCACAATGAGAATCTCCTAATCACATCAGTCCTCTGTGCTATAATTAGACACCAGTGATCAGAAGCAAAGTAAGGGTGGGGCAAAGGGAGCAACTACTTGAGAGCAAAGTATTAGAGGGTGCAGTCAAGAGTTCTGGAAGAAGGCATTTACTTTCTATGTTCTGGAATGCCAATACAGAAAGGCAAATCAGATTTTTCCCCCTTTCAACTGAAGAGCTGAGTGGGGCATGTAGAATCTGTAGAAAGTTTAGTTTGGGTATACTGATGAAGAATAATCATGTTATTGTAGATCTTTGAAGAGGTGTAGTACTGAAAACCCACTACTTACTCCACCTGTTGCAGTTTTTGAAAAATTATGTGAAGCTGCTATTAGAAATATTGCAAATGGTAGTATGAAATCTGGCATTTATAGTTTAAATAAAAACAGAGGAATCTGTTAAATGAGTTTTCTAAGGACATATTCAACAGGAGCATAAAGCTGGATAAAGGGGAGGGACTATTTGATGAATGCCATTAATTATTGTTGTAAAATTCATGATTTTGTAAAACCTTTTCTCTGAGATGATCTCTAAAATGAGATTAGTATAGTAGGTGAGAAGACTGACAGCTGGTTCAATGATAGTTTTATGCAGAATATGTTTTAACAATGAAGCACCCTATTAGACCAGCTATTTTTTTGGAATTCCCATAAAACATAGGGACAGGAGTGACAATTTTCTGTTCCCTATAATGGCTTTGGCAGGGTGTAAGAATGAACCCCAGGTGAAGTATGTCAATTCTGAATGAAGCTTTTTTTATAATAAAGTGCATTTGCTTAAAGATTCCTGTCACTGTTTAAGGAGGTTTACAGAATTTTAATATAAACATGATTTTCTTTTTGCCACTATTGATGTCAGGGCTGGTCTTTGGCCAGTTGGACCTATTCAATCCACTAGGGCCCTGTGCTTGGGGGCACCATAGGCTGTGACAATATCATTATGTGATATCTGGTCCAGATATTTGAGAAACACTACAGCAAAGTGGAATGCCTTTTCCTCCTGGTAACCTTGCCTCCATAACAGTTACAAATCTGGCTAGTGGAGTGAACTGCATTTCCCATCATGTATTGCATTAGCGGCTAGTCCAGTATTATTGGTAAATGCAGATTCACCCCTCTAGTATGACCCACAGTGGCAGCTGTTTATGCTTCCATACTAGTCAGTTGCTGATGCATAGTGCAGTACAGGGTTTCAGTCAAAAACTGGTAAGATTAATCACTTTGTTTTGTTTATCACTTCACGTACTGTCTTAGATGATAATAAAGCTAAAATTGATGACTGATACAGAGGAGCAGTGATTGTTTTCTATCTTTTGCTGACATGAAGTTTATGACTGGTTACTAGTGAATACAGTTACTACAATTACAAGAAACAAATATGGAATAGTCAGTCTCAATATGAAAACAAACACTAGAAAGCTTAAAAATGCATATATTGTGATATGAGTAAACTTCTGAGCACTAGACTTGTGAGAATTTGTTACCAATTCAACAGAATTGAGAGACATTATCACCACAGATGTACATAGCAGCAAAATAATTGTAGAGAAGAGAAAGATAAGGTATGCATACTAAGTGATGGAGGCAGAGGTGGATAAAAATGTCATTCACCTGGCTGAAATGACAAAGTAGTAACACAGGCAGTCTGACTTATAAATATACTCCAGGGGTATGACACTTTCAGACTCACATTCAAAACAGGGAGCAAGCAGAAAAGCTATAAAATGGTTCAACTGAATTGAGGAGGAGGGTTTTGGGGAAGTTTATTATAGAAAACTGAACACACTATGTGGGTTTTGCTTTTTCCTCCTGTAGGTTTTCTTAAGACATTGTAAGAAACTTCTCTGTGTGGAAGATTTTCAGTCCATATATTTCTAGTTAATCACTGTATATTAATCAGATCAGACAATAGTAGTAGAAGTAGTGAATGTATACTTGTCAAGTCAAAAAGTAATAATAGAAAATATATAATTCTACAGCATTACTAAGTATTCGAAAGTAATCCAAGCAACTCAGGCAGTCTGTTTCCAGTCGAAAATCCTTTATTAAGTATTTTTATTAAGTACACAGACAAGCGATCCAAGTAAAGCAAAAATAGAGTAATAATTTCCTCACAAGCTTTCTAAATATATATATACTTTTTATCAGGCATGGGAGTGGTTTATTGTGCTGTAAAACAAAGTGTTATTGGTACACATGTTAAATTCACATCCCTTCCCCCATCAGTGTGACATTCAAGCTGGTCCTGCCCTACCTAGTAGCTGTCATAATAATATATAGCCCTAATGTACTTTAATGGTACATCTTATTTAACCAAATTATTAAGTCTGTGATTTTATACAAGGCAATATACTACATGGCTGGATATATATCAACCTTAGTTCATTTTGCGATCAAACATTATATATAAATATACACATATACATTTTGCATGTAAAAATCAGTTTCTATTTTCATAACCTATTGTTAACAAAGATCGCTTTCGTCCTTCTAGACTTCTTCAGGTCTGTGTACAAGAACCCTAAAAACCTATATAATTGTATAATTAGTTAGTATTGTTATTACCATCATTCTGATTTCCTCTCACCTGCCAAAACATGATGCTTTGTGACTACCCTAAATTTTCCCAGCATATAATCCTTACTGTTGCCCTTGTGATGTGGAACATGGCTGGAAAAATGCATGTATTAGTCCAGCTACCTAGCTTAATAAATAATTGAATAAATAAAAATAAACTTTCAGAAAAGGTTATAATTGGGGTAGTGTATAAGCAACACCACTTGTAAGGAGAGGCCTGAGATTATTCCTCTTATTATTGCTAAGAATTCTGAGGCAGTTCAAAGGTTTTGTGTGTTTTTTGGAAACACATTGACTGTAACAAAGTATGAGAATTACTGGGTGAGGAATTTTAACCATTCATGGCAAGTACAGGAGATGATTGAACCCCTGTGAAAGAGGAAACGGGTAATATGAAAAAGTCATCGATTTTTTGTGAAGTTGTTTACTCCCCAGTCTTCCCACAACCAGTAGGCATGGCACCCCTGACTTACATGTCTAGTATTTAGTGTCATCAATGGACATAGTGCATAGGAGGCAATAACTGAAGACCGCGATGTATCAGATGATTTTCCAGTGGTCGGGTTTGCTTGATATTATCTGCAGGACTTCCCAAATGCACTGGAGTATGAATTTATTTTGTGTACTTGAAGACAGATACCTAAGAAAGTGCCCTGATCCACCTAGACCATTTCCAGGCGCTACATGAAAGAACTACAACCAAGAAAACAATAAAGTTTAGTGAATATCATTGCAATGGTGGTAACGTAAGATCAGGCATGCAGAGAGGTATAGATCAGAATAAGTTGTAGCATATCTGAATATTATCATAAGAGAGGTATAGATCAGAATAAGTTGTAGCATATCTGAATATTATCATAAGAGAGGTATAGATCAGAATAAGTTGTAGCATATCTGAATATTATCATAAGAGAGGTATAGATCAGAATAAGTTGTAGCATATCTGAATATTATCATAAGAGAGGTATAGATCAGAATAAGTTGTAGCGTATCTGAATATTATCATAAGAGAGGTATAGATCAGAATAAGTTGTAGCATATCTGAATATTATCATAAGAGAGGTATAGATCAGAATAAGTTGTAGCGTATCTGAATATTATCATAAGAGAGGTATAGATCAGAATAAGTTGTAGCATATCTGAATATTATCATAAGAGAGGTATAGATCAGAATAAGTTGTAGCGTATCTGAATATTATCATAAGAGAGGTATAGATCAGAATAAGTTGTAGCATATCTGAATATTATCATAAGAGAGGTATAGATCAGAATAAGTTGTAGCGTATCTGAATATTATCATAAGAGAGGTATAGATCAGAATAAGTTGTAGCGTATCTGAATATTATCATAAGTAAGCATGATGCAAGAATTCGCTCAGTAAAACTGGCAAATAGTACAGTCATAACATCATATCGTATAAATGTTCTAATATTTACTTTGTAATTGTTGGGCGTGGGATGGGAAGGAAAGTACTGCATAGGTCAAATGAGGGGAAGAAAGGAAAGGGAAGAAAAAAAACTCACTACACAGCAATAAAAGAGACAAAAGAAAGTTAAATTGAAAACAAAATGGGGGAAAACAAAGGGGAAGTATTCAGCTCTCTCCTACTCAGGTTCAGGAGATCTGGGTACTGCTACAGGAGTCACAGAAAATGTTTTGCTGATAAGCCAGGATACACCCACCTAATGAAGCACCATGTCAACACAGTGCCTTCGTGGTCCATCAGACTGGAGCTACACAAGATGTTAGATCTGGGAAAAATCCAGGAGTCCAGTGATTTCTTCTGTTTTGGCATGTCTTATGACAAAATATAAGTTAATAAATAATCCTATTGTTTTATTTTTAATATGTTAGAATAGCATATGCATACATACATACAAATATTTCAATCATGGGCAGCAATGCTCTTCTAGCCTGACAATATACAAAAAACAGTTGTTCCCATATAATAAGTTTTCATGCTATTCTTAAAATATATAAATATGTTCCTGGTATCTAATTTGAAGTAGTCTTAAATCCAGGAAACCTGCAATTGGAGGGATGCTTGGAGTGGCAGGCGGTGGTCAGCTAAGGGGCCCTCCAAAATGGTCCAAATTGGGCCCTGTATTTTCAAAAGCTGTTCGAAACTGATGTAAAAGACTTGTTTTAGTTATTCTCCATCAGACTGGATGAGAACGGCTCAACAAGGCATTAGTTGTGGGTTTCTAGTTGAACCATAATAAAATTAATATTATTACCAAATTTATGGAAATAGTTTAAAGCATAATTTTATTTTCTTTGAGAGGGAGTAGTTTCATCAGGTGAGGGGTAAACCAACAAGGGCAGTATCAGCCCTTATTTTGTACACATAGTGGTATTTTGAGAGACCAGGCTCATTTGTACTTCGTTAAGTACATTAAAATGTATCAGAGATTTTTGGATGGCATCTTGATTTTATGGCAGGGTGGTATGACCTGTCTGAGGAATTTTTGTAGTATATTAATGCAATAGGTGATTTTTTCAGTTCACAGATTAATATTAATAATAACAGTATTGATTACTTAGACATAACTGTTTTTAAGGATGTTACCCTTGGGTCATTCCAATATACAGTTTATAGGAATCCCTGTTTTTCTAATGGGTATTTGCATTTTACTAGTGTTCATCCATACAGCTGGCAGAAGGCAAACCTCATTAAGGGCAGATGATTAGGGTTTCTTGAATGGTTCTGGCTTCAAAAGTTGAATGATATGTTTATAGAAAGATCCTGTCTTCAGGAATTGTTGGAAAAATAAGTGTGGAAGATAATGGAGAGAGGGAGCAAAGGGGAAATATAGTCCAGTTCTGAAAATGAAAGATGGTATGATATCTGTGGGTAAACAGAAGACTGAGGATTTTGGAAAAGCTGGGATTATCCCTTATCCCAGTCACAAGTAATTAAGGATGCTATATGTAAAAACTGGAAAGTAGTTTTTGGAGCTAGCATATATCTGAACCTCTTAATGCAAGAAATATGAACAAAGCCAAAAATAATGGGGGGCAATTATGTCATGTTTATCTTTCTTTGTAGAGAAAAACTATGCAGAGCTTGAGTTCCAGGATTTATCAATTTATTATGCCATTTGGAAAAAGGATTTTTCAAATGCATTATTTAAGCATTCTTGTGAGTGTTTACAGAAAAAAAATATTTTATATACTAGTAAGAGTGCCAATGGATATTAGAGTAGTAAAATATTACTTTAAGTCACTGCTTAAAAAACATGGAAAAAAGCTTTAATCCTTGTATCCCTACCGCATGTAACATGTTGTAAAGCACACGTTATCCCTCTGTGATATACAGATGCCATTACTTTTTAAGGTATTTCTAAATTATAAAAAATATCAAACTCTAATGTCTGATATGAATGACTGAGTGTAATGGCAATGAGTTACAAGGGATAAGGAGTTAGAAGGTAAAATTCTAGATGTTCTATAAAATCAAGGACAGTTGAAAGGAATGGGGGTGTTTCCATGTTTGGAGAGGAGTTCCATATCTCTCAAAGACCTTGCTCAAAACTTCCAGAAAAAAAACAGGAGGAACACTAGATACATTTTTTTAGATATTACTCTAAGTCACTTAAAAAAGTTAATTGAGCAAAAGGTCTGCCTTCATTATACACTTTGTGGACTATGAGAAATATAAAACGCTAATGTCTGGCCCTGTTGACTGTAATCATCCTTGATTTATGGGGGACAGGGAATAAGTATAAGGAATATATAGGGACATTCGACCAACTCAGGGACAGGCAAGATGTATGTCCATGTGTCATAATACAGGGACATTCAACCAACTCAGGGACAGGCAAGAGGTATGTCCATGTGTCATAATATAGGGACATTCGACCAACTCAGGGACAGGCAAGAGGTATGTCCGTGTGTCATAATATAGGGACATTCGACCAACTCAGGGACAGGCAAGAGGTATGTCCATGTATCATAATATAGGGACATTGTACCAACTTAAGGACAGGCAAAGGGTATGTCCATGAGTCTCATAAAAAAAAACTTGCTTGTTAATCTCTGTACTTAACTCCCAATTGTAGTAACTTTGATATTTTAATATCATGCAACATTCTTTAAATCTTTATATAGCAACTGTTGTTTTAAATCCACTGTAACAGGTTGGATGTTATTAATTATATCACACATTTTAAATCTTCCATTCCATGTCCTTATTTTGTAAAATGTCTTGCAATAAAAATTGTCATTCATTTGTTCCTGATATCACCTAACATTTGCTCCAGTACTCTTTTTCAACTGCACATTTAGTTCCACCTATATTGAGCTTTAAAAATAATCACACAAATGACATAAGTTCCTACTTCTGAGGCATATATTAGTTGCAACATTGTATATTTATTACCATTCTGCATGTAAATTTCATCCTCTTGTATGCAATTACTTGCCTCACTGTGACTCCTTAGGAAAACCACACCCACAGACTCAAAAAAATGCTTATTTTATCATGGTTTGGTGTTTCCTACATTTTAACACCACTCTGGGAATATTTTTATAAGTAATTTCTGAGTCTGACCCCATGGGGTCTAGCATCATGAAGTGATCCTGATTGTTTAGTCAGCCTCTAAGTATTCCACAATGCAATGCCTGTCTGTAAAAAATTACATCACACAGGACTCTTTCTTCCTAAAGCTCCTGTCACTGCATTGATTTTACATGCATACACTGCTGTCTTTCAGCCAGTTAAGAGTTTTAAGTAACATTTCATGCTGTTCAATGACTACTTAAAACACAAATAGTGCAAATGCCACAGAACAGACTTTCAAAGTGCTTTTTACTGCTGCTTTTTAGAATGGCTAAATTGCAGTCTTTTGTGAAGCCTGAATTGTACTACTTCGACTCATCTCCCGTCCCCCTTCACACCTAACTTCCCTAGCTGTCAAAGTGCTAAGGGTAGTTTGAGCTGTTACCTGCTCTGATTGACAGCTCACAGCAGGAGACTTGACTTATGTACTGTTTCCTTGTTTTAGCCTTTACCTTCTGTATGGGTAGGGGAAGGACCAAGGAACTGTGACATCACAGCATGGGTGAGTATTTAGGATGGTTGTGGTGGTCAATTTGGGGAGGGAATTGGCCAGAAACCTGCCTGTATTCATTCGCCTTGATGACATCAACAAATTGGAGACTGCAATAAGCTTTCCAGGGTGAGATAAAAGTTTTTTTGAAAGTAAAACCACCACAGTTCAGTAAGGTACTGTTCTAGTGCAGAGAAAATCAATTTAAAATATTTTAAATGCTGTATTGTTGTTTATTCATAACAGGTACAATAAGTAGGGAGAAAAAGGACAGCGAACTTGAACGTTTAATAATAGAATTCCTGTTGTTGACCATAAGGTATGTTACCTATAGTACTAAATCCTTTCCTATAAGCAGGTGTTGGATTTAATGGCAAAACATGTCTAACAATTATTCTGTTGGTATACGCCATCTTTTCCTATTTACTATCGTATATGAGAAAAAACTATGTCTAAGTAGACACACACACACACACACACACACACACACACACACACACACACACACACACACACACACACACACACACACACACACACTAAAAATATTATCAGAACTGACTGAATTAGTAGTTGAGAATGTAATGATTATAATAATATCTATTGTGTATTTTCTTAATTTTATACATAATTTCTTCCTCAGATGATAACATTTTTGATACAAACAATATTTAACTTTTAAATCCAAAATGTGAACCGGTAGATGAAAAACCGAACTACCAGAATACACTGGAACTGCTGTTCAGAAAGTGTCTTTAAACGCAAATTTCACCAGTAAACCACCACTGAGGGTAAAATAGAAAACACAGGTTTATTTGAAGCGCTTTTCGTTTGCCTCTTAGGCAAACTTCTTCAGAACTACTATCCAACAATACAATGTGCTTAAATAGTATCTACCGGTTCACATTTTGGATTTACTGGTTAATATTTAACTTTTGACCATTGTGGAGTGAGTCCAAAAGGGTTTGTTTTTTTTAGATGGTAAATCTGGACATGTGGAAAACTGGATAATGCTGTTTCTTTTCTGGTAATATATGCTAAAGACATTAAATATATTGTTAACATTAATGGACTACATAATGGCCAGGAACCTATAAACCTATAAACAAATAAAGTTGATTTTGCATTTATACAAGAAACATATATAACTGAAGAAGACAGAGATAGATTCACTAAAGGCCGATATGAAATCTGGATCTTAGCATAAATCCAAATGATGAGGTGCATTAATGTTTAGTTAAAAATAATAATGTAAGAGACAAATTCAGTTGCTATGATACATATGGAATGCTTTCCATGACAGTACTTATATAGCAAAATAGAATATATGCACTGGCAAATGCTTATTAGATACTGGAGCTTGGAGTTAAATATGCAAGAAAATATCTGAAATGTTATTGGTTCACAATTTTAGAGATTTTAATTGTGTACAAAGCAAGGATGACACCGTGCAATTAAACCCTCTTGAACCTCCACTACAGCTACAGTAAAAAAAAAATCAGTCGAATCAGTTAAATCAATAGACATGAACAAGTAAACTCTTTAAAATCTATTCATTATTCATGCATTATTCTCCTGTTCGGCAATACCAAAGAGCTCTCTCTGATTAAGTTTGAGATGACTGCAAGCTAGGAGCAGTCACCAAATCCCCAAGTGAAGTAAACATCCTGCAGGGAGGTTTGTCCAAAATACATAACTGGTGTCAAAATCATACATAACTGGTGCCAAAATCATACATAACTGGTGCCAAAATCATACATAACTGGTGCCAAAATCATGGACTGAAACTAAATGCCAAAAATGCATTATTGTATCCTTTGGGAAGTCAATAGCACAGGGAACTACCACATTAACAAAAGTGTTGATTCAGTGTTTGGGTTTTGGAAACTTATGCTGACAGTGACCTAACACTTGACCAACATGTGTCCATTATAGTAAGACAGTCCTTCTATATTTCACAGCTTATAAACAAAGTGGTTGTATCTACAACTAGGTATGTTATTGTCCCCTTTACTCACCCCTCACTAGACCAATCATTTGATGCAATGCCCCCTTTGGAATGTATCTGTCCAGAAACATGCATAATTTGGAATGCCCACTGAGACGGGTCTAGGTATAAGGATGATTCTAGGCTTCCAGTAGTTCTGTTTTTAATAATGATATCAGCAAAATGCAGTAGGGCAATAGTGGTGCTATGGTTGGGATGAAGAGTTCTGTGCGGGAGAGAAGACTGTTTATGGTAAGGTATTTCAGTAATTTGGAAAAGATGCATATTTCCAATATTTTACATAATGTTGACAGGGTGACAACTGGTCTGAAGTTGGAGTAGTCAGCAGAGGGCCCTCCTTTATGAAAAGGAAGTATGCATGCATTCTTCAGAACAGTTGAGACATGAGATTCTAGGGGATCTGTTTTTTTGTGCAGATACTTGGTATGACAGAGCCTCAGCTGCAATTTTTAAGAAGTTCAGGAGGAAGGTTGCCTGCAGCATGGCTTGTAGTTTTTCGTTTTAAGAGATATTTTCTATGGTGGTGGTAGAGACAGGTTTGACTGAGGTGAGCTTCTGCAGGGCTTTGGTGGTGGAGGGTTTGTTTGATGGTGGAGTTTTCTTTGATAAGTGAGGCTACAGCTTGATGGAACTATTTGTTAAAGCTATTAGTGATGTCTTCTGGGGAGGGAGTGGGTTGTTGACTTTGGTCTGGATTTAGTAGATTTTGGACTGATGACCAGAACTTTTTAGGATTATTTTGGTGTGCCTGTTGTATGTTAAAGTAGTAGAGTTTTTTATGCCTTATACTGCATTTGTTTTTATTTCTTATCTGTCTGTAGTGTAGAAGTTTTTTCTGGGATTTGTTGGTATGCCATACTTTTCAGGCCTTGTGTCTAAGCACCATTAGTTGCCTACTGTTTTTAGATAACCATGTTGCTGGATTAAGTTTAACTCTTATTCTCCTGATGAGAGCATGTTTGTCCACTATATTGGTAAAGGTTTCGTTAAATTCAAGGGTGGCGCTGTCTAAAGGAATTTTTTAAAAATATATTCCAATTGTATTGCTTGAGAGTGGAGATGAAATTGTCCACATTCAAATCAGATAGGTTACGCGCATTATTGTATGCATGATATTTTACTGGATTGTATACAAGACTGTTAGGAAAACTGGGCAGGCAGTCACTTTGGTGGTCAGATGGTGTGCCATAGTTGCAGATATTTATGGGTTTTGTTGAGAGAATCCAGTCTAGAGAAGAGGCTTTAGTTGTATCTTGGTGTATTGATGGGCTGAGAGAAACCAAATAGGTTAATACTGGTATTAACTGGTAGGGGTATCAGATACAGTTTGGACCCAGTTTGTGTAGGGGTATCAGATACGTTTGGGCCCAGTCTGTGTAGGGATATCAGATATGGTTTGAGCCCAGTCTATGTTAAGTTCCCTTGGGATGATGGTTTCTTGGGGTACATTGGTAGATGTCCATGATAGTATGTCCTGTGTTGTGCTGATGTTATTGACAGGGAAAATATATAATGCTATGGTACATATGGTCTTATAAGATTGCATCTTGAGAAAGGCAATAAGAATCTCTGCATCATTTAGTGAGGGATGCTTTTTTTGTTAAAGGGATATGGTCAAGTGTTTTCAGTATATCATAGCTACCTCACCTGCTTTATTTGGATATGTGGTCTGCTCAAAGAATTCTTCTGGTGGGAGGATTTCAGTGCCTTTGACTTTGGTTTTTAGCCATATTTCTGTGACACTGAGATATGAAAGTATGCAGTTCAGTTGCTTTGTTACAGATTAATACATCCCCTTCTGCCCTCAAGATGTTGCTACCTGAAAATTCTGTTTTGTCATCCTTAATGTATCTCTGAAGCTTCGTTTTCTAATAATTAATAAAGACTTTTTCCTTTTCTTGGCATTCATCAGATACTCAGTGGTCCATGTCCATGCATGCTGCATTACTCAGAAAAGCATGTAGGTCATTGTAGTTATATTTTATTTGGCAGTATCTTTACCAATAAGCATCTGAGGCCAAATGGGACTGAACAGAGATGCAGCCTCTGTCCAGTGCTCTTAATATATATACTGTCATCCAATAACTTATCCATCCTTAAACTTTCAGGTGTAATACCCATACTTAAATATTTCTTTAGTATTAGTACACTCCGAAATGTCATGTTCTTTTATTAATATAGTCTCCATATGGAAAGTGTTGCTGAGAAATAAAAAAGAAACCTTAATGGGACCTGATAAAATTACATCAATATTGATATATTGTTATATAATATTAAGGACCATATAGAATCCCATTTAAAATTTATTTTTGATAAACTTCTGTTTTCAGGTAAAGTACCAGATTTTTTTGAAATATTTTAAAATTTCTCATATTATACCAATCTATAAGAAACAAAGCTGTGATGAAATTAAAAACTATCACCTCTATTAGTTTAACATCACTTCTTGGCAAATGCTTTCAGCACTTTGTATTATACATACTGGCAATGAGTATTTATCCTTTTGGATATCTTTCAACATGGATTTATAAAAAGGAGATCACCCTAAGGCATTTAGTTGAGTTTTATGATCAGACCACATTGGCTTTAGATATGGACTTCTCATGAGGAATAATATATTTAGACGTGGACAAGACATCGATTCACTTCCTTATTCAGCCATTCATAGTGCATTGATAAGAGCTAGTATTACTCCATATGGTTTACATTTATATGGTCGAGCACACATTGCTCGACCATACATTTGAACAACTTTTCTCCACGAATCCTGTAACGCTGAACGGTCAGAATGTTGTAAAACCTCCAAATTCGACATTTCTGACTGCTCTACACCCTAAAACGAGTGCTAACATGGGTCAAAAAGGGGACAGGATTTTGCAATCGCAGTTTTGTGATGTTGCTGCACTCCTTTCGGCCATACCCAGTCGACCATTCACCGGTCGACCATATGCATGTACACCCTCTATGTAGCATGAAGCAAATTATGTCATGTTCAAAATGACACATACAGTCAATAGTGTTACGTAAAGTGAATTATGTCATAGTTAAAAAGATACATACAGTCGATAATGTTACCAGCTATCAGTCAGACTATTTCATAGCTAAAATTGGGACACCACTGAGTTTGTTTCTAGATCCAGTATTATTTAACATTTTTTTTTTACCTTTCTGATAAATAAACACTACAGGACAAGAAAATATGCCTATGACTTAAAGACTGGATTTTGATTACTTGTAAGAAAGATGCATATGCAGGTCTATATTACCTTGTCGAAAGACATTAACATCAAATGCCTTTTCATGGACACATAAACATCAAACTCCCAAAACTCCAAATGGCCACTTCAGCGAATTTTTTCCCAGGGGAAAAAATCACTTGGCCAACCAAAAATAAAAAAAAAACTGTCAGACCTTATGAAGTGGGGGGCTTTGCCCTCCACACCCCCCCCCCAACTAAATATACCAACTCTGAGACTGCACTACAGTGGAGAAAAGGGAAAATACCCAAGCGTTTTTTCCCCTGGAAAAAATTTGCAGGAGTAGCTGTTCAGAGTTTTGGCAGTTCGCTGTTTATGTGTCGATGAAAAGGCATTCGATGAAAACACTTTTTGATAACATAATATAGACCCACCATTAATGATAATGTGAATGGGAGATACATTTGGGCAGAGTGCATAGGTCTTAAATTCAGCAGAGACAAATGCTGTGTAATGTATTTTGGTAAACATAGCATGATTCTGCCTATAAATTTGTCATCCACAATATTACAAAAAAGTTAAGGTATTCAGGGAACTGGGCGTACTGTTATCTAACAGCTTTTCCTTTGTGAATGACTTTGATTCATTATGTTACTGTGTGATGATATAGTTGGACCTTACAATGAAACATGTTGTAACTAGGGATAGCAAACTGTGTGATTGCCTTGTACACAATCTATATGTAGGGCCTCTTCTTAGTATTTCAATGTATTCAGTGTTAATAATAAATCAGTTCAATGGTGATTCATGAAAAAATGACATCAAATCATGGCAAGTTATGCAAATAACTGCAAATTTCTTAATCTGTCCTCATTACAATATTTACTTAAGAAACCAATACTGACATATAAGTATTTCATGATACTATTTTACAAGCAATGTTTAGTATTGAATTATGTGAAGGAACTAATAGAAATAAAGTTATTTGTGAAGCGTTGCAGAACTGTACTGAGACAGTCTTTTACAGTGTCTAGAATTTCAGCTTTGTGGAGTAGACTTCCTATTTTTATTAGAAATTCTACCACATTAAGTATATTTAAATCCTATATTGACAATTAGTTGGGAAACTTAATTTATGACCATGAATTAATGGAATCAGTGCCCTTTAATAGTCTTTGATCTAAGCAGTCTGTACAAACTTATGAGCATATATGAATATACACCCACTTCTTGCCACAGCAGTTTAATGTGCTGTTTTACCTGTTGTTTCATCTTTGGGGAAAGATGTACATGTTGATAATGTAAAGTCCCAAATATATCCAGGTTTTATATATTTTTTTCATTCAGTTGTCCACCGCATGCTGTGCATCCAAGTTCACATTTTCTTCCATATCTATATCTAAGCCTCCACCCAAATCATCTTCATTATATATCAGTGTTGTAAAAGCATCTGCATCCTCTAAATATATTTTAACAGAAATTAATAATACTATCTTATCTTTCATTATCAGTAAGCATAAAGCAGCTACTATACTGCTTTAAAATACCAAGGGTTAGGAGGCTGGTGACGGAAAGGGAAGAAGTCTGCTTGCCCTCTTTATTGCCCAGTGATTTAAGTGTTAGTAGGCTAAATGTACAAGGAAGCTAAGAGATTGCTGGGGGTATATTATCAGAATAGTGTAAGTGGTGCAAACAGAGCGACATGCGGTGCAGCAACTGAGGCTTGGGGATACTATCAGAATAGTGTAAGTGGTGCAAACAGAGCGACATGCAGTGCAGCGACTGAGGTTTGGGGATGCTATCAGAATAGTGTAAGTGGTGCAAACAGAGTGACATGCAATGCAGCAACTGAGGCTTGGGGATGCTATCAGAATAGTGTAAGTGGTGCAAACAGAGCGACATGCAGTGCAGCGACTGAGGCTTGGTGATACTATCAGAATAGTGTAAGTGGTGCAAACAGAGCGACATGCAGTGCAGTGACTGAGGCTTGGGGATACTATCAGAATAGTGTATGTGGTGCCAACAGAGTGACATGCAGTGGAGCTACTGAGGCTTGGGGATACTATCAGAATAGTGTAAGTGGTGCAAACAGAGCAACATGCATGCAGTGACTGAGGCTTGGGGATACTATCAGAATAGTGTATGTGGTGCCAACAGAGTGACATGCACTGGAGCTACTGAGGCTTGGGGATACTATCAGAATAGTGTAAGTGGTGCAAACAGAGCGACATGCAGTGCAGCGACTGAGGTTTGGGGATGCTATCAGAATAGTGTAAGTGGTGCAAACAGAGTGACATGCAATGCAGCAACTGAGGCTTGGGGATGCTATCAGAATAGTGTAAGTGGTGCAAACAGAGCGACATGCAGTGCAGCGACTGAGGCTTGGTGATACTATCAGAATAGTGTAAGTGGTGCAAACAGAGCGACATGCAGTGCAGTGACTGAGGCTTGGGGATACTATCAGAATAGTGTATGTGGTGCCAACAGAGTGACATGCAGTGGAGCTACTGAGGCTTGGGGATACTATCAGAATAGAGTAAGTGGTGCAAACAGAGCAACATGCATGCAGTGACTGAGGCTTGGGGATACTATCAGAATAGTGTATGTGGTGCAAACAGAGTGACATGCAGTTCAGTGACTGAGGCTTGGGGATGCTATCAGAATAGTGTAAGTGGTGCAAACAGAGCGACATGCATGCAGTGACTGAGGCTTGGGGATACTATCAGAAGAGTGTATGTGGTGCCAACAGAGTGACATGCAGTGGAGCTACTGAGGCTTGGTGATACTATCAGAATAGTGTAAGTGGTGCAAACAGAGCGACATGCATGCAATGACTGAGGCTTGGGGATACTATCAGAATAGTGTATGTGGTGCCAACAGAGTGACATACAGTGGAGCTACTGAGGCTTGGGGATACTATTAGAATGGTTTATGTGGTGCAAACAGAGTGACATGCAGTGCAGTGACTGAGGCTTGGGGATGCTATCAGAATAGTGTAAGTGGTGCAAACAGAGTGACATGCAGTGGAGCGACTGGGGATTCTATCAAAATAGTGTAAGTGGTACAAACAGTGCGATATGCAGTGTAGCGACTGGGGTTTGGGGATACTATCAGGATAGTGTATGTGGTGCAAACAGAGCGATATGCAGTGCAGTGACTGAGACTTGGGGATACTATCAGAATAGTGTATGTGGTGCAAACAGAGTGACATGCAGTTCAGTGACTGAGGCTTGGGGATGCTATCAGAATAGTGTAAGTGGTGCAAACAGAGTGACATGCATGCAGTGACTGAGGCTTGGGGATACTATCAGAAGAGTGTATGTGGTGCCAACAGAGTGACATGCAGTGGAGCTACTGAGGCTTGGTGATACTATCAGAATAGTGTAAGTGGTGCAAACAGAGCGACATGCATGCAGTGACTGAGGCTTGGGGATACTATCAGAATAGTGTATGTGGTGCCAACAGAGCGACATACAGTGGAGCTACTGAGGCTTGGGGATACTATTAGAATGGTGTATGTGGTGCAAACAGAGTGACATGCAGTGCAGTGACTGAGGCTTGGGGATGCTATCAGAATAGTGTAAGTGGTGCAAACAGAGTGACATGCAGTGGAGTGACTGGGGATTCTATCAAAATAGTGTAAGTGGTACAAACAGTGCGATATGCAGTGTAGCGACTGGGGTTTGGGGATAATATCAGGATAGTGTATGTGGTGCAAACAGAGCAATATGCAGTGCAGTGACTGAGACCTGGGGATACTATCAGAATAGTGTAAGTGGTGCAAACAGAGCGACAGTGACTGAGGCTTGGGGATACTATCAGAATAGTAGTGATATAAAGAGCATTTATTAAGGCTGGGAGGATACTGTCTGAACAATATTGACATACAGAGTGAAGATTAAGGCTGGGAGAATACTGTCTGCATAGTAACAACATACAGAGCAGGAATTAAGGCTGTGAGGATACTATCTGAATAATAGTGACATACAGAGCAGGGATTAAAGCTGGGAGCAAACTGTCTGAATAGTAATGACACACAGAGCAGGGATTAAGGCTGGAAGGACACTGTCTTAATAGAAATGACATACAGAGCAGGGATTAAGGCTGGGAGGATGCTGTCTGAATATTAATGACACACAGAGCAGGGATTAAGGCTGGGAAGACACTGTCTGAATAGTTATAATGTACAGAGCAGGGATTAAGGCTGGGAGGACACTATCTGAATAGTAGCAACATGCAGATCACGGATTAAAGTTGGGAAGATACTGTCTGAATAGTAGCAGTGGTACGGCAGAGTGATAAGTACTGTGCTAATGCTCCCTGGGCAGCTAGAAACAAATTATAGTGGCTGTGGAAGCTGAGTGCAAGATAATACTGCCTTGGTCTGAACTTGATCAAGTGTAAACCAGGGAAACAAATGATGGTTTGGGAATACTGATTCAGAGGAAAAAATGGAAATGCATTCAGTACTCACTATTCTTCTACAACTGCAGTAGTAGTGCTGCACTGACCACAGCTCATCAAATGATCAGGTTCTAAATAGCAATTAGAGAAAACAAAAGAAACAAGAGAACCAATCAGCTCTGGGAAAGAGAATGGTGCTCAGGAACTTACAAAATGGTGGTTATTAACCTTCTCTCACAAGAATGACTGCTATTGTTTCTGCATACTCGCATGCGTGTGCGTGCACGAATGCACACACACACGCACATTCGTGTAAACACACACACACACACACACACACACACACACACACACACACACACACACACAAACAAACGCACAACCACACGCACAAGCATACACACACATGCACACGCGCGCGCGCACACACACACACACACACACACACACACACACACACACACACACACACACACACACACACACACACACACACACACACGCGCACACACACACACACACACACACACACACACACACACACACACACACACACAGCGCAATTTACCAACAGTTCACCTTCCCACATGGCACTGACTCAAGACACCTGGCTAAACAAGTTGCCTTTAGCAATAGAAACAATACTGCAGTTTCCTTTTAAATATTGTAGTTCAGTTTCAGCAGCTAAAATTAGTGAATACAATCAAGTGCAATAACATTTTTATTTACCTTATTTAGCGGGACTCAAAAATGATCAATTTGGTTGGAGGAATTCTCAATCCAGTGCACAGACTGAAGCTTTCTGAGAAGTCCAACAAAAAGGCATATGCTTGATAGGTGTTTTTTTATTAATATACTATAAAAATGCCACCATTGACAAAATAAAAAGGTACACTGTGCACATTGGCCTTATACCAGGTTACTAATCAGAGTCCACTCAATTACTGTTCATAGAAGAAATGCTGAAGACTCTTCTCTGAGATTAAATACTGACCAACTCAACAGGAAGCTTCTAGTGTTCCAATGGTTCAAAAATGAATCTGCTGTTGGCCAAATGAAATATTTTTTTTTTTCATTACTATAGGACGTGCTTTTATGCTCAACTCCTGGGAGACTTGCTTTGCTATAAACATCTGCATTAGAAGCTGAAGTTAAGTAAAACTTGCAGTAGTGTATTTTAGTCTTCTAAGTACAAACTTGCAGTTTTAAAAGTACTGTATTTTCATTTTTTCTGTTTCCTAATTGTGTGTTTCTGAACAGTGTGCTGTGTGTCTGTCTGCTATAAGAGGGGGTGGTGTTATCACTTCTTTATCTGATATTTAATAGCCTAGAGGGATTCCTCTGTACCTTAAGTGCTAGCCACAAAGTTTGAGAAATCATTTTATGCTCAACTCCTGAGAGACTTGCTTGGCTACAAACATCTGCATTAGAAGCTGAAATTAAGTAAAACTTGCAGTAGTGTATTTAGTCTTCTGTTAAGTACAAACTTGCAGTTTTAAAAGTACTGTATTTTCATTTTTTCGGTTTCTAAATTGTGTGTTTCTGAACAGTGTGCTGTGTGTCTCCCTGCAGTTAGGTCCCCACCCACCCTCCGTGTTCTTGTTTTGGTGTTAGTGTTGGTGGCTCTGGAATTGCCCACCCCTCCTGTAAGTCTGTATTAGAACACTCTTCCTGGGTCCATCTCATTTGCTCACTTAACCGAGTACAGTGAGATCATATTCTGAGTCTAGTGGTCACTCTAATTAATACAGAGAGAAGATTTGCGAAGGTCATCCCACTTAGGTTCTTCCCTCCTCTCTCCTTGCACTTAAAAAAATGCACTTTATTCATCGGCATTTACTGTATTTGTGTTTCCTCCTACTTTATTTTGCTTTTCTTAAAAATACTCAATTTTATTTATTCTGCTGCATTTATTGCTGCTTGGTAGTAGCCTGATTAAATTGTAACTGTTATTCTAAGTGTTTTGGTTTAAGCACTTGGGCTTCATACAGGCTGTTTTACATTAAGAAGGTTTGTGGTCTGCACTGTTGTGGCAGGACAGGCAGCTTACATCCTTCTAAGATGGGAATTGCTGACTGAAGGATCAGTGTCTGCTATTCTAAAAGCGTATTAGTTCTGGCTTAAGCACTTGGGCTTCAGGCCAGTTATTTTACATTAAGAAGGTTTGTGGCCTGCACTCTTGTGGGAGGAGAGGCTGGATTCTGCCCTTCTGAGCTGGGAATTTCTGGTCACAGGCTTATTGTGTCTGCTTATTTGAACTGTTTCCTTCTGAAATTGGTGCACCTTTGTTCCTGTAGCATAGACCAGATTCAGGCCTGCTGAATCTAGCTTTGTTTGTATAACTTGAGCACTGATCCAGGCCATCTTATTTTGGAGAAGGTTCCCCTGACCCTAGTAGCAGGAGTGTGCAGTTAGAACTTGTCTGATTGAAGACTGCTGGAACAGGGCTCGGTTTTGAGCTTTTTTCTGGTTAATTGGGTAACTTGTTTAAATCAGTTTGTTCATTTTCTATTGTGTTATATATATATATATATATATATATATATATATATATATATATATATATATAAATTGCACTTTATTCATCTGCTTTTACTGTGTTTTGCTTGTGTTTCTTCCTACTTTATTACTAGGGACATTGACTACAACTCTGATCTGCGATATATAACAATAAGTGTCCTTTTCTTTGCATTTAAAGTGTTTTTTGAGTATATCTGCTTTATTTTCTGAAAATAAAAACAAAACAAAAATATATATATATATATATATACTTGTTTCCCACCTTTCTAAGCTAGTATAGTCCAGTTTTCAAGTTAGTGCTGAATTCAGGGCTGTGTTACAAATTTCTGTGTTTGCCCATACCTTATTTGGATAGAAGGAAGTTTCTCTGTTCACCTGTGAGACAGGAGAGCTTTGAGCAGCCTATCTGTCCTTGGAGGAGTGGTTTCAGCCCAGAAATTAGTAGTTTATTGGCCATTTTGGGCTAATTTCTCTCTCTTTCATTTCCCTGCTATAAATACCGTATTTGCCCAGTTTTGTGTGCCGGGCAGCGCCGGTTAACTAGGGTAAAACTATTCCTGGCTCCACAAAGTCTCCTCTTTAATTTTTCCCTTGGAACTAGATAAACTTTCAACTTAAGCACTCAAGCCATTCATTTCTCAGCCCGGCACTTACTCAAAACTTATAGCAAGCACTTATAAACTCTATCACTAGACCCTCCTGTACTGTACAGGAGGACAAGTCTCTTTATTCGACCTTACCAGCCATCCAGTAAAGCAGTTCACTCTACCTATCCAGGCATGTCCAAAGGGCAGTTTCAGGTGTACTCTCCAGTCCAACTGGTGAATCTGAGCATTTTGAGGCAATGTTACAACTGCCTCATGTACACAGACAACCCTCTCCTCCTACCACCAAACACTAATACGTGCGAGAGATGCAATTATACAGCCAGACTGGAGGCTAAGCTCTCTCAACCCAAGGCTGGATCAGACAGTCAAGAGGAGAAGGGAAATACTTGCATCACACCACCAGTCTCACATAGACCCATTAAACCAGCACTGGCAAAAAACACACAAATACATGAAAATATCCTCGGAGGCTCTAAATAAAAATCTGCAAAACCAACAGAGACCTCCAAAGCAAACATCCAAGCAACCTCCACCCCAACACAAACCATAAAACACATAATTCACAAAATCAGTGTGCCATGCAATCATAGCCCTTATGGCAAAATAACATGCCAAACATAATAGGTGACTCTATAGTCAGGCACACTGACGTCCCACTCACTAGGCTAAATAAGGAAAAGGTTACTGTTAGCTGCTTGTTGGGTGCCAGGATCTGCCACATAACACAAACACTCAGGTCACTCCAGAACAAGTACAAATATGACTCTGTTATTGTCCATGTTGGTGTGAATGACCTGAGCCATACCTCCCTGGACTACATGAAAAGAGACATGGAAGAGCTCTCTGATCACGTAGCTCAGGCCGGTATGACCTTGACCCTGAGTAGCATCCTGCCCTCACCAAGAATGATACCACGGTATAAAGAAAAAATTCTCGATTTCAACAATTGGCTAAGTTTCTGGTGTCATTCAAATGTGATCCAGTGTCTGTCCACCTGGGATGACATGCTCGACAAGCCACGCTGCTTCACTAGAGATGGCTTGCACCTGTCACCCTTAGGCTTTCGAATACTGGCCAAGGCTCTTGCCACCCCCATAGTGCCTTTTTTAGGCAAGTCTCAAAAGACAAACCCACTGCCGTAAATAGCACAAGTAACAAAAAATTGAGGGTAATGCTACTCAATGCCAGAAGTCTAAACCTCAAAATGCATGCACTCAAGGCACTCCTCAGTATGGAGGAAATCGATATATGTGCAGTAACAGAAACCTGGTTTAAGGCTGCAGAGAGTACCCCAGCACTACCAGGCTACAACTCATACCATACATTTTGGCCACAGAAACTGAACCGAAATACAAAAGGCGGGGGCGTATCCATATTCATCAAGGATACCCACACCTCCAGGTTAGTGGCACAGCACGATGCTTTAGAGATCATCCACGTGCAACTAACAACGGGCAAATCTGCAATTCAAATTGTAGCTTGCTACAGATCACCCACCATGTCCCAGGACTTCCATTCCGTATTTCTAGAAACACCGGGAAACATAAAGGTCCTATCAAACACCCTAATATTGGGTGATTTCAATTACCCAAACATTAACTGGGAGAACTACTCAAGTACTAACTCCCTTGCTCAACATTTCCTAGAATTTATAAACTCAAATGCCCTGGTTCAACTGTTCAACACTCCCACCAGAGGTGACAACATATTGGACCTGGCCATCACCAACATGGGCGACTGGTGTTCCATACTGGAGGTCAACCCCTCGCTGGTTAGATCTGACCATAAACAAATCACTTTGGATATCCACATTCCGCCTCCACCCCGGACAAGAAAAGCACCATGAAAAACTTTTCAAAAGCAAACTTCACGTTACTTAAGACTGAGGTATAAAGTTTCAATGCCCCCATGCTGAAGGATAATGCTGTCCAAGCTGCAAAATCCTTTACTAATGCATTCTACAGGCACCTACAAGAATGCATGGATCATGCCATCTCAAGCAAAACCAAGAATCACTCCTCCAAGAAAAGGAAACCAGTCTGGTGGACTCCTGCCATAAACAAGCTATACAATAGGAGGAGGAAATTAGTATAGAAAAGAGTAAAATCCCAAGAAGGGAAGACATCCCTGATCAGTATCAGCAAGAAACTATGATCCCTCATATAATCATCCAAGGCGAGCTTTGAAAGAAAAATTGCCAAGGACTCCAAAGATAACCACAAGGCATTCTTTAGCTATGTCAAAAATCTAAGTGGCAATGCTCAGATCTGCTCGGAGTTAATGCAGAATGGCACAAAATACACTGAACGCGATATTGCCATCATCCTGGCAGACAGGTTCAGTGCAAACTTCACCCCCTTCTCACCCTCAAAAGGGCCCATAATCATACCAGAAGAATGTAGAGTCCCTGAAATCACAGAAACTCAGGTTAAAACAGCCCTCTCCAAAGTCAAAAACACAGCATCAATGGTGTCCCAGGCTGCATCCTACATGATCTCAAAGACGAACTAACCCCTCACCTAACCACACTGTTCAAACTCAGCCTCTCCACAGGCTACATACCCATAGAGTGGCGCACAGCAACGGTTATTCCGTTCTACAAAGGTGGAGCTACAACAGACCTCGGGAACTATCGCCATATAAGCCTGGCTAGCTTGGTCTTCAAGGCTACGGAGCGCATCATCATGGAACTCATTAACGAGACATTGGGAACCTCCAAACACTGGATCCTACCCAGTTCAGCTTTGTTAAGGGCAGATCATGCCTCCTAAATCTGGTGGATTTCTTTGAGACAGTTACCAAGGCTATAGATGAGGGAAGGCCTTCGACATCATTCCGCATTCTGGTATTATAGACAAGCTCACCAGCCTGAACATAAACCCCTACATCACAAGATGGGTTGCCAAGTGGCTCATGGACAGAACCCACATGGTGAGCATTGCAGGAGCTAGGTCCTACCCTAAACCGGTTACAAGTGGCATTCCCTGGAGCTCAATCCGAGGACCCCTCCTGTTCGGCATATACTTCTCAGAGGTACAGGCAAGTACAGGAGGACTATGGCTGACCAAGTTCACAGATGACTGCAAACTAGTGGCTATAACTGACTCTCCAGCTGACACAGACATCCTCTAAAAGGGTTTCACTGAGACGGATACCTGGTATCAAAATCATGGCCTCAAGCTAAATGCCAAAACGTGCATAGTCATCCCCTTTGGAAAAAACAAAGTACCCACAAACTACCACATAGGTGGTAGTCCCCTAAATATGGAAGATGTAATAAGGGATCTGGGGACTCAAGTAGATAGTAATCTCACCTTTGATAATCACATTGCCAAAGTGGTTAGAAAATCCTTCTTATGTGGCCCACCTAATCACAAAAGGGTTCGCATCTAGATCAAAAGTGGTCATTGTGCCCCTCTACTCATTACTTATCAGACCCATCATAGGGTACAATGCCCTATTTGGGACGTACCTTACAAGACACCTGCAACAGCTGGAAAGACCACATAAGTACCTTACCAAGAGGATCACTGGCCTCAAACAGATGCCCTATGCAGCTCGACTGAAGAAACTCCAGCGGTACTCGGTTGCATACTGCCTACTCAGAGGTGATCTCTGCCTGACATACAAGGCCATGTCCAACCCAGAATTGATGGAGATGCTCCTCCTAAAGAAAACCTTATCCCCTCGAGCCACACACTCTAGGGATCTAAACCTCACCACAACAATAAATAGGACGTGCTGGAGGGATAGATTCCTGTCCCAAAGATTCCCATGCTTTGGAACAAGATCCCAATCTACATTGGTCAGAGCTCCTCGCTAAGATTATTCAAAAGAAACCTTGACGAGTGGACATGAAACAGAAAGTTTACCCCAGGAATCACTTCAGTGGGTCTGCTGGACAGAGGCACAAAGGAACTAATCTAAGGGGGTGGCGAAAGCCAACACATTCTGGCTAGGCTTATAAATGCCTTCGGGCAGACAGCCTAGTACCTACCTATAAACCTATAATCTAGAGCTTTATTTCTACAGAAACTCAGGATAGATAGTTTTCAGAATGTAACTAGTTGGAGACTCATTGCCAAAACATAATATCCCCAGAAACAAATCTGTTCTGTTCAAAATTAAGAACTAGTGAAATTGACCGACCTATTAATCTGTTTGTAAAATAAGGTATTGTCATGCTTTAAAGCAATGCTATCTGCCTGACATAGTTTGGGAATAAACATTATTTTGCCTATTTAATATGTAGTAAAGAAGCACAACTAAGTTACTATAGCTTGAATTGTCCGTAATCGAGTTGGAATCTGTCTTAGCCTGGTAACTCAACCATGAACGGTTACCTTAATGCTGTTCCAAGCTCCCCAAACTTTAACTGACATGCATTCTTCTTTCCTTCCTTTCTTGTCTAAAGATGCACACAAATATTTTGCCATCTTTTTCTATCTTGAGCCCTTGTATTATTTTACAAAACCATTTTATATATTTTTTGAAGAGCTCATTTGCCATGTACACTAACATATGAAACAAGATTCATAGCTTCGCACTTTTAACCTGTGCCACCAAAAACATACCTGTCTTGTACACATTAAAATATTCTTTACAAAGGAAATTGCACTTTTCCTGTTTTCAATGTTCTTTGAAATACTTATCAACCTTGACCTGCATAAGAATTTTAAACATTTGAACTGTTTTCTTATTTTATTTTTCCTTGTTTCCTTTTAAGTTTATTGCAGATGAACATATTTCATCCAAAGTGTACAATTTAAATCCATCTAACTTCTTATTACATGTCAGTTACTCATATAGCCTCTCTTGTGAACTCCACAGCTCTTTCTTCTGTATGTTAAGCTCATTTGTTATATTTAGTAATGAAGCAGCTGGAAGCCATCTATACAACTTTATGATGATAAGTGTTTTCCTGGTGGAAAATAAAGTGTTGTCTTACCAAATTAATGACAGTTCACTACATCTGACACACTCCTTAATGAATCAAGTTAAAACAAAAATGAAGGCAGCTAAGAAAGGGCCTTTTTCAGATTTAAACAAGTGTATTCTTCAATTCTGCTGTAATTTCATCCTTTCATATATCTTTCAGGTTTTCATTACAAAGAACTAGCTAAAACAGCTTGGAGGAAGTTCTGTAATATTTTATAATATCATTGTTAGACATTTCGTGATTTGTATCCACGATAATGTTGACCTTTCCCATTAAGACTGTTTGGGATGAGACAAGGTCAATGGGCCTTTATTAACTGCTCTTAGAAACTCAGAATCATCTCCGAAACAATGTGTAAATACAAAATAGTTGTTATAATTTGAGTAAAATGTTTAATTTATAGTAGTAACATTTTGCTGGGAGTTCTTGTAAAATGTTCTGTGATTCTTATTTATCAACTAGTTGCAGTCTAAGGTATTAAGTGATTTATATTTCCTAATGTATACTGCCTTAGCAGGTACTGACTACATTTCTTGAAATGAAACACTTCCAGCATATTTTGTATCTGCTTCCTTTCATATTGTTCTATGCAAACTAAATAAACTTTTATCTGTAGTTTAGCTCACAGATGTTGAAGTCTCTTGTTGCTTTTCATAGGATACCATTTTAAGTGTGGAGGGTCACCAGCAGTAATTAATTTATTTTCATAGAATTCTGTTTTCTGTTCATATTGGTATGACCATGAAGCTGGTATATATATATATATATATATATATATATATATATATATATATATATATATAAATATATATATATATATATATATATATATAACTTTGGGAATATGAAGGAAGTGCCCCACATGTGGGTGTAGGCAAACAGTTCCTGTATTTATTTATTTATTGACAGCTGAATTCCCAGCTGTGCTTGGTGAGTTGCTTCCTCAGTGAGTTGTAATTTGATGACTCACTCATTGTGGATGCTTTAACTCAAACCATCTACATGGTTATTAGTTTCGATGAAAGTGCAGATACATTTAAGATTTAGCAAGAATATATGCAGTACAGTTATTTCCTAAAATTATCTCCAACCACAACTGATTTATTTACTTAGGTTCATAGGTTTATACTAGGCTATCTGCCCTAAGGCATTTATAAGCCTAGCCCAAATTTTTGTGGCTTACGCCACCCCTTATATGAAAAAATACTGTGCCCATTAGTTTGTTGGGCCTCTGTCCAGCAGTGACACCGAGATGATTCCCGGGATAAACCTACGATCTCCCATCCCCAGGTCAAGATTTCTCTTGAACAGAGCCAGCGAGGTGCTCTGCCTCACATGGATCGGGATTTTATTCCACAGCATAGGGAGTCTCTGAGTGATAAATCTATCCCTCAAGCACGTCCTATTTATATCCGTGCTAAGGTTTAAGTTGCTTGCTCTAGTGGTTTTGGTGGATTTGGATTTTTTGAGGTGGAGCATGTCCATTAATTCCGGGTTGGACATGGCCTTGTATGTCAGGCACATGTCACCTCTGAGCAGACGGTATGCAACTGAATAGAGCTGGAGTTTCTTCAATCTGGCAGCATATGACAGATTTTGGAGTCCCTTTATCCTTTTGGTGAGGAACTTTTGGGGTCTCTCCAATTGCTGCAGATGTCGGGTGAGATACATCCCGAATGGGGCATTGTACTCAATCATTGGTCTGATAAGTGAAGAGTACAGGGGGAACAATGACCTCACTAGATCTGGATGTGAATCCCTTCATGATCAGGTGGGCAATGTAGAAGGTCTTTCTTATTAATGTTTGATCACAGGGAAAGTCTGACTGGGTAGAAGCCCATTTTCAGAGGAGGCCCATGGAGAAAAGCTCCAAATTATTACAAAATATTTAAGAACAATGATTTTAAAATCTTCAAAAATAAAACAAAAACATCTGCAGTTTAAATAAATATAACAAATTAGACATAATATAAACACACTGGTTGAGAGTGTATATAAGTGATATGACAATCATTTAAAATTTAGACATTTTTGACAGTTTGTAGTGAAATTAAAGGTAAGTTAGTCAAACAAACAGGAATTGCAATATAGTGTGTGGGAAACAGGCTTATGGTATAGTTAAAAAGTCAGAGAAGAAAATATGATAGAAGTAAGTAAAGAAGGGAGATCAAGGCGGTATAAGGAATGAAACGGTACATATCCACATTTAGGGGGGTAGTTTATCCTGGTTTAAATGAAACGGTACATATCCACATTTAGGGGGATAGTTTATACTGGTTTAAATGAAACGGTACATATCCACATTTAGGGGGATAGTTTATACTGGTTTAAATGAAACGGTACATATCCACATTTAGGGGGATAGTTTATACTGGTTTAAATGAAACGGTACATATCCACATTTAGGGGGGTAGTTTATCCTGGTTTAAATGAAACGGTACATATCCACATTTAGGGGTGTAGTTTATCCTGGTTTAAATGAAACGGTACATATCCACATTTAGGGGGATAGTTTATCCTGGTTTAAATGAAACGGTACATATCCACATTTAGGGGGATAGTTTATCCTGGTTTAAATGAAACGGTACATATCCACATTTAGGGGGATAGTTTATTCTGGTTTAAATGAAACGGTGCATATCCACATTTAGGGGGATAGTTTATACTGGTTTAAATGAAACGGTACATATCCACATTTAGGGGGATAGTTTATCCTGGTTTAAATGAAACGGTACATATCCACATTTAGGGGGATAGTTTATCCTGGTTTAAATGAAACGGTACATATCCACATTTAGGGGGATAGTTTATACTGGTTTAAATGAAACGGTACATATCCACATTTAGGGGGATAGTTTATCCTGGTTTAAATGAAACGGTACATATCCACATTTAGGGGATAGTTTATCCTGGTTTAAATGAAATGGTACATATCCACATTTAGGGGATAGTTTATCCTGGTTTAAATGAAACGGTACATATCCACATTTAGGGGTAGTTTATCCTGGTTTACATGAAACGGTACATATCCACATTTAGGGGGATAGTTTATCCTGGTTTAAATGAAACGGTACATATCCACATTTAGGGGGATAGTTTATACTGGTTTAAATGAAACGGTACATATCCACATTTAGGGGGATAGTTTATCCTGGTTTATCTTGGCAAGAACAGAGCCACATTTTAGCCAGGACATCTTTCAGAGTTATTTTGAAAGATGAGAGGGAGGGTATAGACCTGATGGATACAGGTAAGGAGATCCAGGCCTTAGCAACCTTGTACAAATATAGACAATGCCCAGCACATGTGATAGGTTTGTAGACAGACAGGTGTTTTTGGTCACTGGATTGAAATGACCAACTGGGAACATAGTTGTGTAGAATGTTTTTAGTGCTGGATAGGCAGAAGGATACTGGATCATTTTATAGGTGGTAAGAAGTTGAGCATGTGTTAGTTGATGAGGCAGTTCTAACCAATTAAGGCTTTTTGGTGATATACAGTGGTAGGTTCTAAAAGGGTATTTGCTTCAAATTTAGCAACTTTGTTATAGCATTGTTTGAGTTTTAATTTTTGTGAAGTCTGGTGGTTATTAAGGATGGGAGCTCCATAAATAACTGTGAGGAGGAGATAAAAAGTGGCAAGTATTGTTTTAATTACATTGGTGAGAAAATTTTGGACTCTGTAAAGCATCCCTACTTTTTGATGAGTTTTTCTTATGCAATTTTGTATATGCAGGTTGAATATTACTCCTAATAATTTGATATGAGAAGCGACTTCAGTAGTCTTATTATCAAGAGAGAGGCCTTTAAATTTTGTTTTTTCATGAGAGAGGGATTTGGGGAAAAAAGCAGTAGTTTGGTCTTTTTTGGGTTGAGCATGAGATGTAAATTAGGAAGCCATGTTTTAGTAGCTATTAATGCTTCCTGAGTATTTTTATTTTGAGGTATACCATGTTGTCAGATTTGCAAATGAGAGTGGAATCAAATGTGTATTGTATTAGGGTATTGACTAATATACAGTAATAAATCTGGTTGAACACACTTTGTTCATTGATTAATTTTACAGCATTAAAATGCTTGCCCCAGAAACGGTTCCATCATTTTGTTGTGGTGTGACTTTCGGGATGACTATTTTATTGAAAAAAATATCACTTAGATGCCTGTGAATGACTCATACCTCTCAACTTCTTGTTGCAAGAAATCTGGGCAAAGGAAACAAAATGAGGGGACAAAGGCCCAAAATAGGCACAGGTTTTAAATTTTGCTCTTATAAACTACTAAACTTGCTAGAATAATAGGATTTGTGTTAGCATGAATTTCCTGAAAGATATGAAGTCTGAAACGCAAATGTTTGCCATTTTTAGTAACTTTAATATTCAGTAATTTCTCAGAAGACCACAAATGTTATGAATAATGGACCAAAACATGAAGCAAAAATCTGGACACTCTGTGAAAGTCTGGACAGTTGAGAGGTATAGAATTACTTGTTGCTAATAAATGAAAAAAAGAGAAACTTTTCGGTATTGGGCAAATTGAAGGCTTGCTTTTGTTTTGGGGATAAAACACATTTGGTTCAGGAATAGAACATTTTGTTGGAAATGCAACGTGTCTCACTATTTTTGGTTTCAATGTCTTGTGCTAGAAAAAGAACAGAAACATGAAAAAGAAACTGAATGGAAGGAAATACAATATACAAAAAATACTCAGGAAGAAAGTGAAATGGCTGATGTAAGTGACAAAGAACGTGAAAGAAATATAATGCAAGGAGTAGAAAAACTGCAAGGGAAAGACTAATGATAGCAGAAATTTAGATACAAATAGAAAAAAATGATGATGAGTTATTGAGTAAAGAAGAGGAAGATGCTGGCTTGGAAATAGGTGAACAAGTTAATGTATTAGGGGGTGGGGGAGAAGGAGAAAGTGGAAATAAAAAAAATAAGAACAAGAGGAAAAAGATGCTAAAAGGGGAAAACAGTGAATGTAGGTATTTTGGGAGTGAATGTGAACAGTATATTAAATTAATTAAAAGGTTTAATGGCTGTTGAAAGGAACAAAAATAGATAAGAATGGCTGTGTGATGAAAGGAAGTAGTGCCAGCATAGCTAGTTGGAATTTTGGAAATAATTATATCTCATTAATGAATATCAAAATGATTTATACAAGATGCTTGTGTTACAAATGTATTAGAACTGTATGTCATGTGTATATCAAACTGCTTTTTACAGATGTGTGTGTTGAAAAGGTATTTGTAAAGTGCTATGTTTGAAATGTAACCAGAGTGTGCCTACTACAGTATACAGAAATGTACATGCACTATTGCAACTGTTTAAATGAATATGTTTTAACTGGTCTACTTCTGTTTATCAAAAAAAAAACCCACTTTTTCGAAAAACCAAAAGTCGAACCCGCTTTAATGAAAGAGCACTTTCGCGAACACTGATTCACCAAAGCACGGTACAGTGGGGATAAGGAAATATATCCTTTTCCCCACTGTAGTGTGATCTTGGAGTTAGTATATAAAAGTACCAGGGTGTGGGGGGAGCAGGGGGTTTGCCCCCCTGCATAAATGTGTTTTTAGTATGTTTTTCCCCGATTCGGTCAATCGGTGTTCGCGAAAGTGCACTTTCGTTTAAGTGCACTTTTGGTAAATTGGGCTCGGCTTTCTGTTTTTAGAAAAAGTGTTTTTTCGATAAACAGAAGTAGACCTGTTTTAACAGAGGAAACTGGAGGGTTAACCTCAGTCCAGCAAACTTTAGAAAAGTATCTGAAATTTAATCAGTTTATAGGCTAGGCCATAAAGATGCTATCTCAAAGGTTTCAATGCAGCCAGTGACACACAAAGTCTGTACTAGGAAGCTTCCTGTATTGTCTTTGGGTTGCACTAACTACTCTCTGGAAGTGTGGAGGAATTCAATTTATTTATGACTTCCAACACTTGCTAAAGATCTGAGCAAAAGCCCTTGCATGTGTTCTTTTGCAGGTAGGTGCCAAGTCCTGCCAGCTGCCAACAATAGGGGTTTGCATGAAAACTAGAAGTCATATGACCAGAAATGATGTCATTCTGCAAGCTATCCCAGCAGTAATATTTTAGATATTATTTTGAGAATGCTCTTAGAGAGACAGAGCATTCTCTATTCTGTCTTGGACGTGAGAACAAGAATCACTCACCACATCATCTGCCGTGCTTTATTAAGTAAGTTACTAGGGAATAGTATAATTATCTTAGATTGAGTCAGAATTATAGTGAAGCTTAGTTTAGATATTTTTCTCGATTTGCCTGAGCCTGTCCTATAATGTTGTTTTAAATATTTCCTGTGATTTTAAACTCTGATGTCACTGTGAATATATATTTAGTATTGTGTTGTTCTTTTATTATATATTATTAAAGTTGTTTAAACCTCTCATTGTGGTTGATCTTTGTAGAGATTTGAGAGTACTCACATATTTACTTGGTGACACTGTGTGGGCCACTCCTAACAGCCTTGCTGTTGGTCAACTTACATTTGTATTCATATTAATATTACACATTAAGATTGGACACCCTTTGTTAAGGGCCTTAAAGTAGCTGTTAAGGGGTTCTAATGCCAATGGTAACTATGTTATATTATGTGCAAAAGGCAACATAGCTAGTAACCTGTGCCAGCCTTTCTCAAGTGTGTGTGTGTGTGTGTGTGTGTGTGTGTGTGTGTGTGTGTGTGTGTGTGTGTGTGTGTGTGTGTATGTGTGTGTGTGTGCAAATCAAATCTCCAAGAGTGTTTGTATAAGTTACTTGGGCAGGGACACAAAGTGCTTGTTGGACTGAAAATGCTGGAGGACTTGTTGTGGAACCCTGGCTAAGGACTCAACTCTGTAGCTGTGCCAGTGGAGAGTCTTATTGTGGATTTGGAGAAAGAGGAACCAGCCCTGGGCTCACTGCGGTCTTTATGTGTTTTAAGGAAAATTGCACTTGATGCAGCGAGCTGCATCTGGACATACTTTGTGTGTACTTGTATTCTTTCTTGGACCTGACAACAAGAACCACTCACTACATCATCTGCTTTGCTTTATTAAGTAAATTACTAGGGAATAGAATAATTCTCTTAGGTACCAATGGTGAGGATTAAGGTTCCTTAATTATTGGCCCAGAGGTGGGATAGCCATGTCACATATTGTAAACAAGAAAAAATATGGAGATAGTTGAAGCATTTGTAGAAACAATGTATAAGAAAAAAGAAATCAAAAGGGAATGGCGGAAAGTAAAGAAAACTTTGGGTAGACAATTGGAAGACATTGTAAAAGAAGAAAAGGAAGAATTATCACCAGACTTAGATGTGTTAAATGACTGATATTATAAGGAGATGAATGTACGGGAAAAGGTATTTGTGGAAATGAATAGTCAGAGAAGGGATAGAGATAGACTATACAAATATATGCGTTGAGGTGATTACATTCTTATGGAAGAAAGACTACAAAAAAGAATTGTAGGATGATAACATTTGGGAATACTGATTATAAAATCTTTATAAAAGTAATGCAAAAAAGAATGGAGGACATGTTCAATGAAATAATAAGGGGCGATGTATTTGGAGCAAAGGGATAACAAGTGAAGGAATTATTAGTAATAATAAAAGAAGAAATTTATGCTATTTTTTATGTGATATAGCAAAAATATTTTATTCATTAAATCATGAGGCAATGTAGGATTTTTTAGGGGATTACAGGTTTGGGAAAAAATAAGATCATGAAGGAAGTGTTATGAGATGTCATGGGTGAGGGTTATAATAAATGGTTGGTTAGTAAAGAAAATAAAAAATTGGAAAAGCAGTGAAATTGATGACCAGTGAGTATTTGTTTATTTCTGTTAGTAATGAATACAATAATAGAAACACACATTGATCAAATAAGAGAAAAGGATGAGAAATAGAAAAAGTTGTAGTAATATCTCTATATCTTTCAAACACAGACGGTTTAGTTATTGTGATAAAAATATTGTATGGATGAAGGAAACTGTGACAAGGATGAAAATAAAGCTGGATTAAAGTAACCCGTTCAAAAAGTAAAGACAAATGGAAGGTATTTTACTAGAAATTAAATAAATATGTTAGTAATCAGGTTTGGCAAAAGCAGAAAAACAATAGAACAATGGAGAAAAATGAAGTTAGTTGCTGGAAAAATTTATATCTATCCTTTAGAAAGATGATATATATATATATATATATATATATATATATATATATATATATATATATATGTGTGTGTGTGTGTGTGTGTGTGTGTGTGTGTGTGTGTGTGTGTGTGTGTGTGTGTGTGTGTGTGTGTGCGCGCGTGTGTGTGTGTGTATATGGTTACCTATTACAAAATCGAAGTTACAGAGCTTTGAGTACCATATGGTTGACACCATATGATTGAAGTTCTGTAACTTCAAAATTATAAAAAAAATACAACATAGAAAACATACCCTGATGGGTTAAAGCACAGGGGCAAGCACCCCTACACCCGCACACCCCCTGTTACTGAAATATACCTACTTCAAGATCGCACTTTCCCTTTCCTATACTGTAGCGCAATATTGGAGTTGGTATATTTAAGTAGCGAGGGTGTGTGGGGGGTGCAGGGTGGCTTGCCCCCCTGCCTACACCCTTTACTTTTTCTTTTATATTTTACTGTTAATTTTGACAAATTCGAATTTCCAACTGTTCGATCATTAAAAGTCGACCTTTAGTGATTTGAACAATTGGAAATTCGATGTTCCAATAGGAAGCCATATATATATATATATATATATATATATAGAGAGAGAGAGAGAGAGAGAGGTCTACTTCTAAATTTTGAACTTTCAAACATTAACTTTCTTATGGTTGAGATCATAACATCAAAGTTTTGAAACTTCGAAATTTAAATAAAAAAATATATTTTTTTGTTTTTGCATAGGGGCAATCGTCCCTGCACCCCCACCCCCCACTAATTAAATAGACCAACTCTGAGATCACACTACAGAGAAGAACATTGTAAATATACTGTACCACATTGTACAGCAATCTCCATTTAAATGGCATATAGGTATCTATATATAGAGAGAGATGGGATATTTGGGAGGAATATAATTTATTTGAGTATCAAGACTAAAGTCAGTTAGAGAAGGAATTGCATATAACAAGAAAGAAGAAAAAAATGGTTTGGATTAAAAAATCCAGTTGTTTTTTTGGCATCTATACACCTTTTCTGGGTATTAAAATATGAAAGAGGAAGAATGTATCTTGACAAGGAAAAAAAGGAAAGAAAAGAAACAAAAAGAAGGAGATGATTAAAAAAGAATATAATTACAAGATGATGTTATGGAAATGAATATAATGATGTTAGCAAAAGTTAGAAAGCAATGGTTTAACATGATATACAAAATATCCATGAAAATGTCATCAGGATTAGATTAAAAGCAATACAAATAGAAGGGAAAGATTTGAAGATTTTATGAGGCTGGAGATTTTTTTGTGGAAATCATTATTTGATAAGCTGTCTGTAAAAACTGTATGAATTTTAAAGCAATGGGGAGAGAAAATGCAAACATGAAGAGGAAATGACAAACAATGTTTTACTGTAAAATGAATGAGGACTTTTGGGGAAAAAATCAAAATCAGTCTATATTGTAAGTTTTTCAAAAAATCAACATGAATATAATATTGTATGAGGAATATGAAAAACAAAACATTATGTGATGTTGACAGACAGCTAGAATCGCATGGATGCTTTAGAAAACAAGATATAATTAGTTGCTGTATAGTAAAAATAGGAATGATGGAGACAGTTGAAATAAAAGAATGGTTGTTAGAAAAAGGAAGGGGATAAAATGAGAGGTGTTAACGTTTATGAAAATGAAGATGTAAAATATTGAAATTATTGTAAATATTGTTCTTAAGAATATATAACTCAATATGTCTTCATATAATTGTCATCCTTCGTTTTCTGTTTAGAAGAAATATTTACTAGGATTGTGCATTACCCTTAAATCCAAATTTATGTGTATATTTCTCTAGTAGATGTTTGAAAGTATTACATCTGACTTATTAATTGTAAAATATTTAAGCAGTCATCCTGTTTTATAAATGTTATTCAAATAATTAGCATTTAATATTAAAACTAATAATGTGGACATTCTTGATTTGAAATTAAATTTCTCTACTTCTTTGAGATACTCTGTAATGAATATTATAATCTATACATAAAGGAGCTGCTGAAGCTTTAATTTCTTTGTGAGATAAGTGAGTATATTAATTAACATTTTAATAGACACACATAAAGCTAAGCAAAATAATGATCATACACATGCACACACTCATGCATATATATGTGTGTGTGTGTGCGCGCGCGCGTGTGTGTGTGTGTGTGTGTGTGTGTGTGTGTGTGTGTGTGTGTGTGTGTGTGTGTGTGTGTAGGTTACTGGCACGTGGTCAACAGTTCATTTTGTTGAACAGAAAAATGCAGGTAAATCTGATTAAGCATCACCTTATTGCACATACCAGCTTTTTTCTGTGTGAGATCATGGTACAGCAGGGATTGAGGAAGTTGTTCTTTTCCCACTATATTGACATATATAAATAGCAAGGGGTGTGGGGGACTTGTTTCCAATGAAAAAAGTTTCACCTTTTTGTGACTTTCAATCAGGTGGTGATTGAACAATTATGTGCAATCACTTACCATTTCATATGCTGGTTATTTGACATTTTGACACAAAAACATACACGCATAGTGTAGAGTTCTAAAATAAATATAAAATGATTGAATAAAATAAAAAATACAAAATCATTTTTTTGTATGGGGCAAACCCCTACACCCCCACACCTCCTCCTAATTATATGTGCCAATATGCCCATCCTCCCTGCCAGATCTGTCAAATGTCTGTGCTGCTAACTGAACAATGGATGCTGGGAAGTCGTCAGGTCTTTAGCCTGGTATGGTATTGAGGTTGCTTAGAAGTTGCCTTTTTTGATCACATTTATCTCAAATAGTATATTCCTATTATAAAACTGAACAATGAACACTAAAGAAACTATAGACCAATATACAGACAGAATCAATTTATAAAGTTTTGTGCTTTTTATATTTGCATTATCACATTGTTATAATTTTGATTGTGAAATAAGGGCAAGAATACATTTACTAAATTACTATTTTTTTCTAAGTCTTTTATATTTCCATTTCTAAATTATATCAGTTCTTGTAAAGGTTCATATCAGAAAGTACACATTTTTTGCTTATAAGAATATTCATAGATGTATTTCTGTGTATTTAATTTAGTAACACTGCTAAAGTCTTTGGCATCAATAATAATATATTTAAAATATGAGGGTTAATTTAGGAATAAAGAGAGAAAGAAACTGTGCCCCTGTGTTGGGGGGTTTTGCCATCATACAGCCTGCTAATTATATATACCAACTATTAGATTGCACTACACTGGGGAAAGGGGCAAAACTCCAATCCCCACTGTACCACAGTCCAGGACAATGGTGGCCATACTATTTGAAATTTCATAATTTTGCATATCTGGGCTCGATGTTCTAAAATTCAGTGTTTTCAGCATTTCATCTTTCGTCAGGAACCCATATAATAAATATATCTATCTCTATAGCTTTCTCTCTCTCTCTATGTATATGTATTAATTAAATAGACCAACTCTGAGATAACACTACATAGAAGAATATATATATGGTTTCACTTCAGAATCTCGAGCTACTGAAATATCGAATTTCAGTAGCTCCAGATCGTGAAAGTGCAGAATACTGAGTGTGGAAATGAGGACTGCGGAAATGTCAAATCCGTGGTGTGCATGTAGCTGGAAATTCAGGTAAGTGATGTTTTACTAGGGGTTTTGGGTAGGGATTTTAGTGTGTGTGAGTGTGTTTGGAGTTTTGAGGTGTGGGTTGGGGTAAGTAGGTATGATTGTGAGTGAGTAAGTGTTGCGAGTGGTGGTATTTGTACGTATGTGATGTGTGATTGTGCAAGGGGAGTGTAGATTATGTAGTGCTGGTTTTTGTGTGTTTTTGTTTTTAGTGCAACCTCAGAGTTAGTATAAATAAGTGGGGGGGGTGTGGGGGTGCAGGTGGGCTTGCCACCCTTCTTTTATGTAGGGTTAGCGGTTGTGTTTGTTTTGTTGTGTTTGTGTGTGGGGTTGGTTTATAGTGTAGGGAGGAAGATGTATGTGTGCTTGTTTGTGTGCAGAGTGTGTATGTGGGTAGTCGCAAATCTGAAGTTTGCACTTTTGGGGTTTTGGGTTTTTCAGTTTACAGACCCAGCATACTGAATTTCGATATTTCAGTATTTTGGGATTGTAAAGTGAAACTATATGTGTATATATATATATATATATATATATATATATATATATATATATATATATATATATATATGTGTGTGTGTGTGTGTGTGTGTGTGTGTGTGTGTATTGATATCCACCCATCTACAACCCTTTTTGACATTTTTGCACATGGGGGTCAAGGTGTCACTTCAACAATGACAATCATGTAGAGCCAAGGTTCACAACACTGGGTGACTAGCTCTGCCACAGCTGTTCTTCCATTCAACACAGTCACATGCACATGCACACCTATGGCCAATTTAGTGTGTCAGATCCACCTAGATCATGTTTTATCAATATATCCATACCATTTACTGTAAAGATATAGGAGAAATGTATACTATGGAATGGGGAAAGGATAAAAAGATAATAAAAATTGTTTAATAATCGAAATATAGCTCTTCTTTGTTTCCCCAGTTGGCTTATATTACTCATAACATCTGCATTTCCTTCTGTAGTGTTCCTCTTCCTCCTTTTCCATTTCTTCCTTTTGATGTCTACTGTGTTCTAAAAATTATTTCATTTTTTCCTACCTTCTTCCCCATCTCCTTTTCTCTCCACTTCTTTTATTTATAAAGCATACAGTTAAATATTTAAATTTATAAGCAGCTTTGTTCTCACAAATATATTACTTCAGAGGTTTATGATAGGGTGTCTGATCATAACCAAATTATTATGTGTTCGAGACATGGATGCCAAGAAAAGTACCGCGAGAGTGAAGCTCAAGAGGTGACGCTTTGCGAAAATGTCTAGAACACGTAACAAAAGCATTTTGTTAAGTAAATATAGTGCAATCACACAATGTTTCAGGAAGAGAGTCACATAACCTATGCTAACACATTTCCTTCCATTACACTAAGAAAAGCATACTACCTTGGGTTTGTTTGCTGTAGTCATTTATACTGATGCTACTAAAGACTTTATTGTAAAGTAAAAACCAAAGAAAAAAATCAAGCTATCCTTATAGGTAAAGGTCATCACAGAACATCAAACCATAAAATCAAAACAAAAATGCTCGATCACCATGGTTATAGCAATATAAAAACTTTAATGAAACTGTAATAAAACTGTAATAAAATAAAAGGTAAGTGATTTTGTAGCCCAGAACAATGCAGCTTTTTCAGACCTAAAACACAAAAGAAAATACTTCCAATATAAGACAACTGCAACCAATCAAAATCAACGGGGGAGATCTAATAGCTTCAATACCGACTTTAAAGAGACCTGCTAATTTAAGCTAGGTGGCTTATTCCACCAGAGCCTCAAGATCCATCTCAGTTCAATATAATCCATTGCATTACATAAATCATCACTTCTGGTGCTCATATCCACAACCTGATGTACTAAAAACTTAAACCAATGTTCTTTCCCACAACTATTAATGTGTTTTGCCAAAGCATTGTTCAATCTCAAATTCCTAGTGTCTCTATGGTGTTCCAGCAGCCTCTCTTTTAGAGTTCTGTTAGTCTTCCCTGCATAAAAAGACTCACATACTACACATCATGCATAATACACAATATTCTTACTTTTGCAATCAGCATAACAGTGTATATGTACTATATGCCCGGTGGGGACATGTGCTACATCCCCTACACAGGTGAATGCCAATCTGACCAGTCACTCTGCACACAGGTGTAGAAGAATGTTTACAACAAAGTTGGTGTTTGAACAACTTATTATTCTTAAAGGTAAATATAGGTCTAGGACCCAATACATCTCTGAATCCATCATCAGCCATAAATATTGGCCAATTTTTGTGGATGATGTCACATACAATACCCACATTGCTGGAATAAGTCAGAATCACCCT
Organism: Protopterus annectens; assembly: GCF_019279795.1. Taxonomy (NCBI): domain Eukaryota; kingdom Metazoa; phylum Chordata; order Ceratodontiformes; family Protopteridae; genus Protopterus; species Protopterus annectens. The sequence continues at coordinate 81,781,228 of NC_056749.1, forward strand.
CTGGTTATTCGTGATAAACTGTGTCACAAGGATGTTGCTACCAACAGCATCTGAAAAAAATGGTCTGGCCGAGGTACTTTTGTAGGATTGTACCTCTCTAATCACACCTTTGACCTCACTCAGGGAAGTCTGAATGGACAGATGATAAGTCAGCAAGGAAAAGAGAGTATTATTGCTTAAAATTCATCCTCAAGTCTTGGTGAGTACCTTCAAGAGGTGGACCCTGTTTTTCACAAAATCTCACAAATACATCACTGATATATAGACTGTATTTATTTAGCATATATCATGGACAGAAGTAGGTTAAAATGAAAAAATATAGCTGGGTGCACAAGACCCAGGATAAAAAAATGCCCAATCCTGTTAGGAACACTGGTGCCAGTACTGGAAAAGATAACAGTGTAGAATCTTCAAAATATGAAAACATTCCTATAATGGGTCCTGGACCAGGGAGAGGATGCCCCCCCGATGTAAAAGGAAGTAGTAGTCCACAAAAAATCACAAAAACTGATAGGTCAAAGAACAGCTATAAAGACAATAAAGTGGACCACTGAGGATAAGAAAGAAATGATGTATTGTTACTATTATCCAAAAAGCCCAGAATTTCCAGACACAACATATACAAAATGATTGAGAGAGAAATTAGATGAAAGAAAAATACTTCCACAGGAAAAACTGTCAGAAGCTTCAAATGAAAATGTGTGTTCATTAATACAACAGATTTGTGAAAAAAACAGTATATAGATCAAGAAATGTTGATCTGTTTGGAAAAAGAAGCATCTGAGGAAGTGTGAAAATATAAACAACAAAACCCAGAGATATTTGAAAAGTCTATAAAAAAATATGGACATGGAAAAGAAAGATACATTTGATATGGTGCAATATTTATGCAAAGAAGAAAGTCAAATTAATCAATGTAAAGAAGGCAGCTCTAAAGATATTTGAAGAGAAATACAGGCAAAGGCATCCAGATACGGAAAATTTCACAATAAAAACCGTCCTTTCATAATATTACTTGGAATGTGTCTGGGTGCATACTAGATTTATGAAATATGCTGTTCTTTTTGCAAGATTTCTTATAAAGAGAAGTGTTTACTACCCCAGACATGTTTGTATATATTTTTGAAATAAACAGTCTATATATTTTCACATCAAGAAAATCTATACTATCCTTTGAATAGTTACAAGTAAATTTAAAAAATGTAATAGTGCTATGTAAAAAATCCATAAAAGCTGCCAGATCCTCAAGTGTTGCTGACCAAGCAATAAAAATACTGTTAATGAAACATCTATAAAAAACAATCTTATTAACATAGGCATCACTGCTCAGGATCTTCTCTTGTTCCTAATCAGCCAGTATGATGGGAATTGTCGGATGCTCAATGGTAATAGTTATATGAGTGTCAAAGATCAAAAAATGAACCAATCTATAAGTCCTGTAATCTGGTATTTATGGAGGTGTATGTAAGTTGCATCATGACTGAGAATTTCTAGCATCTTATTAAATAAAAGCTCCTAGCCATAACGACCGGGTCCCATTCAGATTGTCAAACTTTTTCAAGTTCGAATGTCATATGGTCGAAACCATATGTTCGAACTTGTAAAACTTCGAATGTTTCATCAGAGATCTCCGTAAGGGAAGCTTTCCCTTTCCTGCAATGTAGTGCGATCTTGGAGTTGGTATATTTAAGTAGTGGGGGGTATTGGAGGCGCAGTCCCCCATGTGGAGGGTGCAGGGGGGCTTGCCCCCCTGCTTGCAACCTTCAGGTAAGTTTTTGGTGGGTTTTTCTTTTATTATGTTTTTGAACTTTTAAAGTTTGAACATATGGTGTCGACCATATGGTGTTCGAACTTTTAAAAGTTCGACAATGTGATATGGAGCCATAATGACTATACCATCCCCTTTATCAGTGGGGCATATCTATAGGAAAGACATCTCATTAAGTTCCTTAAGAGCTCTCTATTCCCTAGGAGTCAAGTTAAAATAAAACAACTTATGTCTATTGGATAGAGAGCGTCTAACCTCATCTTAACATAAATTGACAAAAGCTTCAGTTGATGGATTCAAAGCAGGTACAAAGGCGGTAGGTTTCTTATATATATTAACCAAGGTTACAGCATGTGGAAAAAGACACTAAAAACAAACATTCCTGGCAAAGAGCTTTAAATCATTCAGTGCATCCATAATACCAGCACACTGCACTGGAATAAAGGATAAACCATTATTCAGAAGTGATAGCTGATCATCTGTTAAAACAAACAAGGAAAAATTAAACATTAAACATTTTGATTCCTGTTCCTGGTTATCATACCTATCTCATTGCCTCTAATAATTTGTTCTTATTGTCGTTGTCGCCTCTTTCTGCTTCATGACCTCGCTCTCTCTCTATTGGCAGTGGCTCTGATAAAAAGGAGACATAATAAGAACGATGTCCAAAGTTGTTGGTTGTTCTTGCGTACTCATACTGTTCTCTTCTCTCTCCATCTTTGGTCTAACTAGCAGTCAGCATCAGCTCCCAGATCATCAGAAGCATTAGGGGCTCACTCAATGGATGGTTGTCAGTGACACAGTTTACACTGGAGATGTCTAGACCTAAGCTAGATGAGAACTATGGCAACATTATTGACTATGAGTTGAGATTGAGAGCAAGTAAATGGAAAAAACTGAATCATGACATCAATGATTTAAGAAAAGGGAATTTTTTTTCTTGGCTGTGTGAAGGCAGGACCCATAATGATGCTATTACGCCTCGACAGCTGTACAATGAGTGAGTCCCTAATGATTCTGATGATATGGGAGCTGCCGGGGTAAGGGGTGATCCCATGCAATGTAGACTTCTTCATTTTCTATGAAGCTTTGTGGATCATGTTTCCAGTGTTTTTCAACTACTTCAGTATTATATTTCCACAATCCCCAGTGCAACAGTCTTGGCACATTATTATGCCTTTCAGTATATAGTCCTTCTGCCATTAGTATATCACAACCAGCAACAAGGTGTGTGACTGTTTCCAGTCCTGTTTTACAAAACCTGCATGTGTCTGTTTCTCCCACATGTTTATTGGACTTTGTAAACCAACATGTATGTAGCCCGCTGTCTTGGGCCACCAATATTAACCTTTCATCTTTTGGTTTGAATTTGTCTCTCTTTAACCATTCCTGCATTTCTTCCTAATCAACATGAGGTTCTTCCAGAAGTTTTCTATACTTGCAACTATATTTATGCTTTTTCCACATTTCTTGCCTTCTCATCTGATCCTTCACCTTATATTCTTTCTTTTGTTTTTGGTATATTCAGTTGCTGCCTGATTTTTATCTACTTCTGGTTTGATTTCCATTCCTGCTTGATGCCGATATGCTTCTACTAGATTAAGCAGAGAAGTCATCTTAGATTTATTCTTCTCATGTTTCAAAACTTTCAGTATGTTTAGATCTTGTGAGATCAGCAGATATGTGTGGAGTCCCATGATTGCATATAATCAATTTCAAGGAGGCCCATCCCTCCTTCGGAACGGGGAATATATAATCTTGGTATGCACCGAGTTTTATAAATCATATGGTGAGCATAGAGCATCCTTCTTGTTTTTCTATCTAAACTATCCTACATATTTTGGGGCCAGTCAATCACTCCAAAACTGTAAGTTAGGAAAGGAAGAGCAAATTGGTTTATACCTTGGATTTTATTCCTAGATGTCAGTGCTGTTTTTAGTATTAATTAAAGCTTTATGAAGTATTCCTTATTAAGTTTTATTCACATTTGTTCGTGTTTTATTGCTCTTCCTTCATCAGTTCCCAAATATTTATATACTCCTTTTTGCTCAAGTTCTTTTATATCACATTTTTGTCTCAAACTGATGTTTTTCTGGTGTTGTAGTTTTCCTGCTTTTGCACATTTATCGTGGCCAAATGACATTCTTATATCATCTGAAAATGTTTTGACAACTTGCAGTTGTGCTTTCAGTTCCTTATCCGATGAGCTATACAGTTTTAAATCATCAACAAAGAGAAGATGAGTTGTCTTTATGCTTTGTTGTTTTCTAGGATCCAGATTATAGCCATGGCCTAAGCTGTTAAGTAAACAGAGTAATGGGTTAAGGGCAAAACAGAACAGCAGCGGTGACAAAGAGTCACCCTGGAATATTCCCCTTTGAATTTTTATCCAATAATTTGTCCTTTATCATACCTTAATTACAAAGTGGTCTGCCACTGTTTCCTGGTCACTGTAATGTAATTGATTAGTGTAGGGTGTATACATTTTTAAGCACTTTTTTATCCATGAATGTGGGATACTATCAAATGCTTTTTTGTAGTCAGTCCATGCCATACTTAGATTCTTCCCCTTTTTACAGTTCTCCACAATTTAACAACAAATGATCATTTGTTCCATATGACTTTCTCTTATTGCCCTTTTGTTCTAATGCCATAATTGAGTTTTCTTCTAAATGACTGTAAACTCTGTCGGCATCAATTCCCATGTATAGTTTATAAGTCATCAGAAGGCAAGTTATTGGTCTATAATTTTTAGGGAAGCTTGCAGTTTTACTCTTACGTAGGAGAATTGTTTTTCCTGTTATTAACCAGGTTGGTGTCTGCTTGGACAGTGCATATAAATTGTTCTTACTCATGGCTAAATCTTCGTGCAAAGATGTTAATACTTTAAGCCAAAAGTTAGGTACTGCATCTGGGCCTGGGGATTTCCAGTTAGATGCTTTACTTACCTTTGTTGTGTGTTAGACCTTTTACACCAAATCCTTCACTTCGCAGGCACTCCATAACTTCATCGTCTATTTTTTAACTTCTGCTTTACTAATTTTCTTTTCATCTTTGTAATATTATTTTTTATTGTGAAATTTTCCATATCTGGATGCCTTTGCCTGTATTTCTCTTCGAATATCTTTGGAGCTGACTTCTTTACATTGATTAATTTGACTTTCTCCTTTGCATAAATATTGCACCATATCAAATCTCTCTTTCTTTCCCATGTCCATATTTCTTTTTTATACTTTTCAAATATCTCTTGGTTTTGTTTATATTTTTGCACTTCCTCAGATGCTTCTTTTTCGAAACAGATCAAGGTTTCTTGATCTACATTCTGTTTTTCACAAAACTGTTGTATTAATGAGAACAAATTTTCATTTGAAGCTTGTGACAGTTTTTCTTGTGGAAGTATTTTTCTTTCCTCTAATTTCTCTCAATCATTTTGCATATCTTGTGTCTGGAAATTCTGGGCTTTTTGGATAATAGTAACAATACATAATTTCTTTTTAAGCTCAATAGTCTACTTTATCGCCTTTATAGCTCTTCTTTGGCCTATCAGTTTTTGTGGAGTACTACTTTGTTCTACAACAGGGGGGCTATCCTCCCCCTGGGCCTAGCCTAGCCCCATTGTAGTAATGTTTATGTATTTTAAGGATTCTACACTGTCATCTTTCCCAGTCCTGGCACCAATGAGCCTTCCAGGATTGGGCACTTTTTTGTCCTGGGTCTTGTGCACCCAGCTATCTTTTTAGTTTTTGACCTACTTCTGCCCAAGCTATATGCCATATAAATACAGTCTATATATCAGTGTTGCCATGGTGAGATTTTGTGAAAACAGGGTCCCTGAGTGAGGTCAATGATGTGATTAGAGATGTACGATCCTACAGAAGTACCTCGGCCAGACCATTTTCTTCAGATGCTGTTGGTAGCAACATCCCTGTGACTCAGGTTACCAGGAATAACCAGATGGTGATTTTGATTTATTCCAGTGATGTGGGTATTGTATGTGACATCATCCACAAAAATTGACCAATACTTAATGGCAGATGATGGACTCAGAGATGTATTGGGTCCTAGACCAATGTTTACATTTAAGAATAATAGGTCACTCAAGGGCCACTTTTGTTATAAACATTCTTCAACATCTGTGAGCAGAGTGACTGGTCGGATTGGGACCCACCCTTGTAGGGGATGTGGCACTTTTAAATACATTTGGAGTATATCACAGTTTCTACACCTTCCCACTGGGCAGATCGTACATATACACTGATATGCTGATTGCAAGATTAAGAATCTTGTGTATTATGCACGATGTGTAGTATACAAGTCTTTTTATGTAGGGAAGACTAATAGAACTTTGAAAGAGAGGGTGCTGGAACACCATAGAGACACTAGGAATTTGAGAATGAACAATGCTTTGGCAAAACACATTAATAGTTGTGGGAAAGATCATTGGTTTAAGTTTTTAGTACTTCAGGTTGTGGATATGAGCACCAGAAGTGATGATTTATGTAATGCAATGGAGTATATTGAACTGAGATTGATCTTGAGGCTGTGGGGGAATCAGCCACCTAGCTTAAATTAGCAGGTCTCTTTAAAGCTATGAGACCTCCCTCATTAATTTTGATTGGTTACAGTTGTCTTATATTGGAAGTATTTTCTTTTGTGTTTTAGGTCTGAAGAAGTGGCATTGCTCTCGGCTGAGGAAGTGCTTACCTTTTATTTTATTACAGTTTTATTACAGGTTCATTAAAGTTTTTATATTGTTACAACTGTGGTGTTTGACGAGCATTTTTGTTTAGAAAGTAAAAAGTAACCATTGCTTTTTTACTTACCTTTTGTAAAAACAACATGCCAGTTCTTGCATTGTAAAGCATCAGATTTCCACTAAGTAATAGTCCAGCCTAAGTAAAGTACATCTATAAACACTGGCTAGAACAGTAAGTTGTATGTGATGGTCAGCAAAAAAGAATGGGGTCACTTTGGAAGAAGTGATACGGGATTATACTCAACTAATATGCATGATAAAACCCCAGCTGTCCAAACTGTTCCACAGAAACTGACATGGCAAACTAGTTGGAACCTGACACTTATTTAAACATCTAGCACATTTCAAAACATATGTCGAAGCAGGAAAGTGATCAATATTTCAACTTATCAGTGCTACTGCTATGTATGTCTGCACACAAGTATTATTCCGGTTTATCAATACTCTCGTCTGTACAGATAGAGATTCCATTCTTTCGGTCATTTTCCACACAAAAAGATCACACTTTGTTTAAATTCATTAATTTAACTTTATATTAATACACCTAAAGATTATATTTTAAATGTGAAGAGATGGTTACCCATATTTACCATTATCTTCAGCATTCCACAAGGAAATTATACTGCTTGTTTTACAGCATATTCCACTATTTCCCATGATCCCATACTACTTCCTAGAGACAAAGAATAACCCAATGCACAGAGCAAGCTCCTTTTATTGAAAGAAGAAATGTATATACCATGCCTCACAGAAGTTCATATATAATTAAAAAATTCAGCAGCACTTAAAGCAATAGAGGTACTTGTGTTTTCATGAAACAATTTTTGCTCAGTCATATATTACTTCTAATACCTGTTCTAATACAACAACATTAATAAGTTATTTCCAGAAGCATAAACAAATCATTGCATTCTCTTTTTAACTTCGAAGCAGGTCTGCTCTCTTTTCCTTCTGCCTTTTACACACACACACACACACACACACACATATATATATATATATATATATATATATATATATATATATATATATATATATATGGATCACCTTTAAAACCTCGAAATCGCGTTTGCCCGACACACTAATGACCGACACCAAAAGACCGACAACAAAAAACGCCGACAACGCAAAACACGAAAACCATTACACCAACACACTACACGTAAACAACACAGTACACTACATAACATATGCACTATCCCTAACCCAAACCCTAACCCTAAGGTCCGACACTACCGCACTTACCCTACCTGCACCCTAACCCTAACTCACTTACCCACCCCTAAACCCACAGTCCCTCACTATCGCACACACACCCTACCTGCACTAACCCTAACTCACTTACCCACCCCTAAACCCACAGTCCCTCACTATCGCACACACACCCTACCTGCACCCTAAGCCTAACTCACTTACCCACCCCTAAACCCACAGTCCCTCACTATCGCCCACACCCTACCTGCACCCTAACCCAAACTCACTTAACCCACCCCTACCCCAGAGTTCCTCACTATCGCACACTTACCTGTCCGCTCCCTAACACTAAATCCCTCACTCGATCGCACACTTACCGAGTCCGTCAGGTTCTCACCTTGTCGGTCATCTGCGTTGTCGGTATTTTCGTCCCGTCAGATTCCGTGTCGGCCAAACGCGTTGTCGGGCATCTAAAGGTGACCCATATATATATATATATATATATATATATATATATATATATATACAGCCTCCCACATGCGATGTTTTGACTTTTTTTTTTTTTTTTGGGTTTCATTTTAGAAGTTCGAGTTTCCAAAACTCGATCTTTTGGTCTCGACCATATGAGGTTCGAGATTTTCGGAATTCGATCTTCTAAAGTGAATCCATATATATATATATATATATATATATATATATATATATATATATATATATATATAGCTTACAAAATGACTACATAGTCAAATAACAATAATAAAATAAAAATAAAAAATTTTCACATTTCAAACTTATAATGTTAATTTTCCACTCTAAACCCATTGCCATCCCAAAACCAAAATTAAATAAGCCAGTCATACATATGAGATTAGCAAGAGAATACCCAAGATGCAAACTGTTTTACAAGTTATGGAGAGAGCCAAAACTGTGAAATCAAAGTCGCATATACAACAGGCACGGTCAGTGAGTGGTACTCATTGTCCCAATGTTTGCACTTTTATAGTGGTTATTTGTGAAGAGCACTGCTATGCCTATACGCAAATACATTAATCATAAGTGACTCAAGCTGAACATTGCTGAAGTAATTCCTAAAGTACTATGTGAAAATGTAAATGCTCATTTAATTGTAGAGGTTTTTGGGGATTATGAACGAATGCAGCTATGCACAATTACGTTTGAAGCATTTAAGGAAAGCTCCTTTATAAGTATATATTATTTAAAATGATAAGTATGCAATGGGTATATTGAACTAAATTTTCTTGAGGCTGTGGGGATCAGCTGCTAGTATACAAGTCTTTTTATGTAGTGGGAAGACTAATAGAAGCTTTATGAAGAGAGAGGGGTGCTGGAACACCATAGAGGCACTAGGAATTTGAGAATGAACAGTGCTTTGGCATGTTGGCTACATTAATAGTTGTGGGAAAGATCATTGGTTTAAGTTTTTAGTACTTCAGGTTGTGGATATGAGCACCAGAAGTGATGATTTATGTAATGCAATGGAGTATATTGAACTGAGATTGATCTTGAGGCTGTGGGGGAATAAGCCACCTAGCATAAATTAGCAGGTCTCTTTAAAGCCGGTATTGACGCTATGAGACCTCCCTCATTAATTTTGATTGGTTACAGTTGTCTTATATTGGAAGTATTTTCTTTTGTGTTTTAGGTCTGAAGAAGTGGCATTGCTTATACCGGCTGAGGAGAGTAGCTGCTTACCTTTTATTTTATTACAGTTTTATTACAGGTTCATTAAAGTTTTTATATTGTTACAACTGTGGTGTTTGACGAGCATTTTTGTTTAGAAAGTAAAAAGTAACCATTGCTTTTTTACTTACCTTTGCTTAAAAAACAACATGCCAGTTCCTTTGCATTGTAAAGCATCAGATTTCCACTAAGTAATAGTCCAGCCTAAAGTAAAGTTACACATCTATAAACACTGGCTAGAACAGTAAGTTGTATGTGATGGTCAGCAAAAAGAATGGGGTCACTTTCGGGAAAAGAAGTGATTACGGGATTATACTCAACTAATATGCATGATAAAACCCCCAGCTGTCCAAACTGTTCCACAGAAACGCTGACATGGCAAACTAGTTGGAACCTGACACTTATTTAAACATCTAGCACATTTCAAAACATATGTCGAAGCTATAGGAAAGTGATCAATATTTCCAACTTATCCAGTGCTACTGCTATGTATGTCTGCACACAAGAGTATTATTCCGTTTTATCAATACTCTCGTCCTGTACAAGATAGAGATTCCATTCTTTTCGGGTCATTTTCCCGCGACACAAAAAGATCACACTTTGTTTAAATTCATTAATTTAACTTTATATTAATACACCTAAAGATTATATTTTTAAATGTGAAGAGATGGTTACCCATATTTACCATTATCTTCCAGCATTCCACAAGGAAATTATACTGCTTGTTTTACAGTTATTATTCCACTATTTCCCATGATTCCACATCATACTACTTCCTAGAGACAAGAAGAATAACCCAATGCACAGAGCAAAGCTCCTTTTTATTGAGCAGAAGAAATGTATATACCATGCCTCACAGAAGTTCATATATAATTAAAAAATTCAGCAGCACTTAAAGCAATAAGAGGTACTTGTGTGGCTTTCATGAAACAATTTTTGGCTCAGCTCATATATTACTTCTAATACCTGTTCTAATACAACAACATTAATAAGTTATTTCCCAGAAGCATAAACAAATCATTTGCATTCTCTCTTTTTTAACTTCGAGAAGCTAGGTCTGCTTCTCTTTTTCCTTCTGCCTTTTACACACACACACACACACACACACACATATATATATATATATATATATATATATAGCCTCCCACATGCAATGTTTGACTTTTTTTTTTGGGTTTCATTTTAGAAGTTCGAGTTTCCAAAACTTCGATCTTTTTGGTCTCGATTACATATGAGGGTTCGAGATTTTGGGAATTCGATCTTCTAAAGTGAATCCATATATATATATATATATATATATATATATATATATATATATATGTATACATATATCTTACAAAATGACTACATAGTCAAATAACAATAATAAAATAAAAATAAAAAATTTTCACATTTCAAATTTATAATGTTAATTTTCCACTCTAAACCCATTGCCATCCCAAAACCAAAATTAAACAAGCCAGTCATACATATGAGATTAGCAAGAGAATACCCAAGATGCAAACTGTTTTACAAGTTATGGAGAGAGCCAAAACTGTGAAATCAGGCATGGCTTAGTGGTAGGTCATACAGACTAGTGTTACCAAGGTCCTGGGTTCGAGACTGATAGTGGGAATTTATTTTATCAAGGGTGGATGGCCTAATGGTTAAGGTGTTTGCCTTACAAACACAAGGTGCAGGGTTTGAGCCTCACGGCGGGATAATTGGTAGCTTGTGGTACCAAGGGCTTGCAAGGGCAGTTAGCTTAGTAATTAATCTGTATCTATCAAAGTCGATATACAGCAGGCAACGGTCAGGTGAGTGGTACTCATTGTCCCAATGTTTGCACTTTTATGAGTGTGTGGTTATTTGTGAAGAGCACTGCTATGCCTATACGCAAATACATTAATCATAAGTGACTCAAGCTGAACATTGCTGAAGTAATTCCTAAAGTACTATGTGAAAATGTAAATGCTCATTTAATTGTAGAGGTTTTTGGGGATTATGAACGAATGCAGCTATGCACAATTACGTTTGAAGCATTTAAGGAAAGCAGCCCTCAGCACAGTTATTATTATTAACTTTAAAAAAGATAAAGGGGTTTATATGTTTTATATAATCCTTACATGGATACCCTGTTGGTTTCTTAAAAGAGTAGAAAGGAGAATATAGGAAAAATTGAAAAGAAGAGACATAACAATGATGGAAACATAGAAGGAATTCATCAAGAGGGTTGTGCTGGAGGAGGTGGCAAAGGAGGGTAGGGGGTGCTATGTTGTTGGTGAGGGATGGACTCCCTATCATGAGGGACGGACTCTCTATTTTTCAATCTCTTATGTAAGAGGATATTTTGTGTAAGAAGTAGGTTAGAGGGTATAGGACAGAGAGGATATTTTTGGGTAAGAAGTAGGTTAGAGGCATAGGACAGAGGAGTTGATATTTTGGGTAAGAAGTAGGTTAGGAGGGCAGGATGATATTTTGTGTAAGAAGTAGGTTAGAGGGTATAGGACAGAGGAGTTGGCAAGGAGAGGAATGAAGAGGAATTGGGCCCAGGAGGAGCCCCAGTCCACGGATCTCAAACATTTCCACGGTTTGATGGTGTTGCACTGGAGGACTGCAAATTTGGGGTTAATGGAGGCATGTGATGGTGCAGTTGTTGGCACAATCCAGGGCAGTGAGTCTTGAACCTGCCAAGGAGCACCCTGGAGTGTCTGAAGCTGTCTCTATACTACTTACTCCACCACATCTTAAACCAAATCCCTGAGCCCACGTCCAATGAGACCTGTTAGGCTGCCAGATGCCATGGTGCCTACTGGATCTGTGCCACTGTCCTGATCCCATAAACACATCTTTAGATGGTCAGAGGGTGAATGTTTCCTAACCTACGATGCCTGCAGTTTTGCTGCTCCTAAAGATTTTCTGGACTTGTACAAAATGAACAGAAATGAGAGAGAAATAAAATAAAGAATATGTAATGCATAATTAAAACAAGAAAATGAGAGAAGGAGGTAGAGAGAAAGAGACAAACAAGAAGAAAATAAAGAATATGTAATGCATAATTAAAACAAGAAAATGAGAGAAGGAGGTAGAGAGAAAGAGACAAACAAGAAATGGAGACAGCAGATGGTCTCATAATGTAATACAACAATGCCATGTTTACTAATCATTATTTTTTATTTTTATTAAATCTTTATTCAGATTAAAGTAAATTTTTGGAAATGTTTCTGGAAACCAGGGAAAAATCAGTATACTGCTTGAAGTGGTGATTTTTACATTTGCAATCTGACTGATATTGATTGTGTTGCACCTGTGCTCTGAAAGCACTTCACTTCCTTCATTATCTGTCTCTATAAATTATTTCTGTACTTATGTTTACAAAATAAGTAAAACATATAAAAAGCTGCATGTATTACTAAACAGTTTTTAAATGGAGATATTGTGTTTTATGTATTACTTAACAGTTTGTAAATGGAAATATTGTGTTTATTTTTTTGTTTTTTTGCATACTTTCAAAGACGCTCAGTTAGCTTCCTCATGCTCCTGTTCTCCTGCCCTGTGCTATATGAAGTCTCCTGTTCTCCTGCCCTATGCTATATGAAGTCTCCTGTTCTCCTGCCCTATGCTATATGACGTCTTCTGTTCTCCTGCCCTATGCTATATGACGTCTTCTGTTCTCCTGCCCTGTGCTATATGAAGTCTCCTGTTCTCCTGCCCTATGCTATATGAAGTCTCCTGTTCTCATGCCCTATGCTATATGAAGTCTCCTGTTCTCCTGCCCTGTGCTATATGAAGTATCCTGTTCTCCTGCCCTATTCTATATGAAGTCTCCTGTTCTCCTGCCCTATGCTATATGAAGTCTCCTGTTCTCCTGCCCTATGTTATATGAAGTCTCCTGTTCTCCTGCCCTATGCTATATGAAGTATCCTGCTCTCCTATCCTATGTGATATGAAGTCTCCTGTTCTGCTGTCCTATGCTATATGAAGTCTCCTGTTCTCCTGCCCTATGTTATATGAAGTCTCCTGTTCTCCTGCCCTATGCTATATGAAGTCTCCTGTTCTCCTGCCCTATGCTATATGAAGTCTTCTGTTCTCCTGCCCTATGCTATATGAAGTCTCCTGTTCTCCTGCCCTATGCTATATGAAGTCTCCTGTTCTTCTGCCCTATGCTATATGAAGTCCCCTGTTCTCCTGCCCTATGCTATATGAAGTCTCCTGTTCTTCTGCCCTATGCTATATGACGTCTCCTGTTCTCCTGCCCTATGCTATATGAAGTATCCTGTTCTATTCTATATGAAGTCTCCTGTTCTCCTGCCCTATGCTATATGAAGTCTCCTGTTCTCCTGCCCTATGCTATATGAAGTCTCCTGTTCTCCTGCCCTATGCTATATGAAGTTCTCCTGTTCTGCTGCATAGGAAACACAGAGAGGATGGTTGCGTAACTATCTCCGATGTGTGTTTTACTATATTTCTGACATGATTACAATTACTATTCAGTATATGCATATGTATTCTATACATATGTCTATTGAGTTTTGCTATTGGCTTTCATTTATTAAACAAGAAAACAGCAAAACACAGATTTCATACATTCATTGTACCTAATTCATATGTGCTAATAATTATTTCTTATTCACTGGAAATTGAACTAGGATTGCAAGACTTCCTTCCAATTGTTACACCTTGTCTCTTTGGAGGATGGATACTTCCTGCAAACCGTGTATACATTTCCAATATATTTTATGCTTCCCACACTGCTTTACATACTATACTATACTTGAAGTTTTACATTATATCATGTGGATTTGCTCAAAGCAAAGTAGTTTTACCTTCCCCTCAAAAAAAAAAAGAGAAAAAAGAACAAGCTGTACACATACACGTAAACTAAAAGGAAGTTTTGACATCCTTCCAGATTAGCTTGCATTAAACAAAACAGTTTTCCTGTTACAGATGCATACACTGCAAATATTTAATGACATGTATGCTTTGAAATCTAAGTATTTAAGAAGATTAAGTTGGAATGTGCCGGAAGTAAATATAAAGGGCATTGCTCAGTATCCTCTGTGCTGGTCACTCATTTGTTACTTTAATCCCTCTCCTCACCTCCACTCTGCCTGGGGTGTAGTGGCTAACTGACACCCTCCATCTTGCATGTGCAGTTAATATTTTGAAAAACAATGTATGTTTTATATGATTATATTAATAAATATTTTGTCTTGCACAAGCCAAACCATTTATAGAAATTGTCTGACTATAGTACAACTAATTGCTAAGCTAATACCTACAGTATATGAAATTAAGTGGCAATACAAATATGATATTTTCTATTTGTTATAAATGTGTGTGTGTGTGTGTGTGTACACACACACACACACACACACACACACACACACACACACACACACACACACACACACACACGCACACACACACACACTCACACACACTCACACACACACACACACACACACAATAAATATGTGTAAGTATACTTCTGCAAATGTACTTCTTATATCTGTCTTTTACAGTTTTATATATGCATTGTTATTAAGTTTGATAACTGGGGAAGTCCACTGGGCCATGAAGAGCCCATTTTCAGTGGAGGCCTGGGGAGAAAATCTCCAAAGAACAGTTACATAGAGATAGAATATACAATCATTTTTTGAGAAAATGCAGTATACCATAAAATAATGTCATGACATACAATACATTCACATAGAAAATACAGCTTACAATACAATAACATGACATTCCTGAATACAGGCATATGATAAGTATATGCAAATTCATTTTTTTAAGTAAGTAAGGGTAACAGTTTGAGTAAGAGAGAGGATTGGGTGCAATAGGTGAATGTCACAGTGGAGTGAATTATAGAAGTAGTTGTTGCAGAGAGAGTGGAGAGATTGATAGGTAGAGGGGGAATTATATTTATTTACTTATATTTCTTTACTCATGCATATATATTTGTATTTATATAAAAAGGCATTTTAGCAAATAAGTATGCCTCTGACATTTTTCTGTTAAAATATGCTTCTGACTGCTCCTAACTTTGGACTACATATAGATACATATTTGTATTTACACATACATGTCTTCTTGTATTTATGCAATATTTATATAGTATGCTTTTGATAAGGGTCTATGTGCCTGTGGTGGCACTGGGGACCAGAGTGGGTGATCCAAAGGATGGCAGGTGCTCACCCAACTCTTGCCAGATATCAATTACTTTCCACTCCATGTCATGTACGGATGACTCAGTTTTCTGCAGGTGTAACTCCTTAAGATTTGGTCTCCTTGTCAGACCAGCTTGGAGTGAAGGCTCATGCCTTGATAGGTACTGCCATGTTTCGAAAGGGCCGGTACCAGGATAAAGAATGTAAGTGAAAGTCTGAGGTTCACAGACCTGGAACCACACCGCCAGAGGAGTTACCAAATGCTATGTTACATAGATCTTTTTTTTTCTTTAAAGATACATTTCCTTGCCATTGTAATATAATTTTGTTATGAAATCATTATTTTTTAAGTCGCTTATATGTTTACATGTTTCTGCTTCTGTGCTTTAATGTTATCTTTATTTGACCAATAAATCTAAAGGCCATATATTAATCATTTTTTTCAGTTTTGCAGCAGTAAAATCCTTTTTTCATATATTTAACTTTACTGCATAAATAAATCTTCCTGTAGATGTCATTGTGTTCTTATATAAAATATTGAGTGATAGGAGGTGATGAGGCATCTCAGGTTATGCAGGATGGTCTTGGTTATGCATCATGATCATGCAGACTCAGCTGTATGTGACTCCATTTCCTACTGCTAAGCATAGGGACCTTTGAGATTTATTAGGTTTGTTCATGCATTCTAGAGGACATCTTGGCTCAGTGCCACTGTGTGCAGGTCATTCACAGATACCTGAGGCCTACTTATGCGGATTTGTTGAGTTACAAATTCACGATTTATTGCACTTCATAAGTGTAACTAAGCCTAATTTGCATGCAACACGCAGGGCCAGATCTAGCACTAGGCAACCTAGACTACTGTTTATAGGCCCATGCAGGCAGGGTAGGGGAGGGGACATCCACAAAATTAGTTTTCTGACTTTGCTGGGTGACAGCATACTGTTACTTTAAAAATTAAAGTTTTCCTGCAACCACATACTGTCACTTTAAAAACTAAAAAACGTTTCCTGCTTTGCTCATGTCCTACTGCTTTCTGCTTTCAGCCAATGAAGCAGAAGCAATTGTTGACATGAGATTTCAAGGTAGAGTGAGAGTGCAGCAAAAAGCTACGGCCGCTATTTAACTTTGGCAGGAGTCCATGTAGATACTTTGACAGGGGTTATGGGAGTCCTTCCTTGCAGCTATGACAAATAGTATGTATGTAATACCCCATTTACTTATGGGGCTTGGGGCTAACAGCCTTAATTCAAATGACAGTCCTAATTTTATCTGGTGTATTAAATATATGTTAATGCATAACCTGTTGTTCTGTTGACTTTTTAAGTCTCTTAGAGTAGTCTGCTAGTCTGACAGATGCGACATAGGAAGGTCAAAAATGAGATGAGATGTAGGTGCCCTACAAACATGCCCCCCCCCAAAAAAAAAAAAGCATGATAAATGCAGTAATATTTATGATTTGTGTATGACCTGTGGGCTGTTGATCAAAAGCTACTGCTACAGCATTTATATTGTCAGTAATTGTTTTAGTTTATTCATTACACTAAATAATAATTAGTTCATTAATAGGCTTGCATTATGTAAGAGAGTATAAACATGTTGCATTTTAGTAATATATTTTTGCAGTACGTTCTTTAGAACCTCCATATAGTCTGCATTATTTAGCGTGATGACCTTCAGCATACATTATGCATCTTTAGCATGCATTACGCATTAATTGTTGGATACTACTGTGGTACTTTTCTTTAAAGACTGGATTGTAAAGGATTTCAACATTTAGTTAAAAGCTTTTAGTCCTGCAGTTAGCAGAGAGGACTAAAGCTCCCACTTGTTAACAAACTGCTTCCTAGCTCAAGGGTGCAGGGTCTAAATCTTTCCACCCTCATTTACCTTCTGTGTGACAAGTCAAAGAACCAGACAGTGCTTTGGAGCAATTGGGAATTTGAGCTAAGCCCTTTAATGATCTCCAGGACTACATGCCTAGTAACTATGAACCTGCTGTCGTTGTTTGCCAGACAGGTTCTGATCTGTAGTTCATCTAAAGCTACCAATAAAGCACATGTAATTTATTTCTTCATTAGAGTAATGCGTGTACATGATCAACAAAGGTGTTACAAATACTGGTGGGGTGGGCGGCTCACTGTGAATGAAAGTACCTTATGATCTTATCATCTGATCATTTATAAATAGTCACTGTGGCTTTGCAGGACTAGTGTGTGTGTGTGTGTTTGTGTGTGTGTGTGTGTGTGTGTGTGTGTCAGACAGAGAGAGAATTAAGCTGGAATACTTTGGCTACTGTATGTAAACAAAATGTGAAACAAATTTGAAATATGTGATTTGGTCATTATTAGTAGTAATTTTTTGACACTGACATCTAAGAAGGATGTAGTTAACAATGCAACTGTAATCACTGGGTTTAGAATGTGTCTGGCTATAATGTGCACATAATCCATCACTGGCCAGAAGCATTTTCAATGAATGTGTGTTTCAAGGGAAGAGAACTTTCCTAAAACTGCTGGATAGTTTTGCCCCCATAAAAACCAAAAGAATAAGTAACAAAACCACCCCCTGGTTAACAAAAAACACAAAAACCGCTATGCGACTCAGAGACAAAACATGGTCGCGTTACCAAAGAAACAAAACTCCCACCACCCTTAATGAATTCAAAACACTTCACAATAGAGTTAAAAAGCTTATCACAATTGATAAACAGAATTATTTCTCCTTACTCCAAAACAACCACAAAACCAATCCACAAAAATTCTGGAAAGGCATCACTACCCTCTTAAAACCTGGCTCAACAGAAAACCCAAGCCCAGACCCAAATGCTCAAGATATAGATCTGGCTACCCAATTCAATTCATTTTTTATAGACTCTATTTCCAAACTAACCTCATCCTTCTCTAATAACACCTCACCCCTACTTCTGCATCTTCCCTATCGTCACCCCCTTCATCTCCAGCATCCCAACTCCCATCATTCTCCCTAAAACCTATTCCTACTTCTACCATAAGAAAACTCCTTCAAAAGCTAAAACCATGCTCCAATGCCCCCGATAACATTCCATCATCCTTCCTCAGCATAGCTGCCAAAGCCATTGCCTTCCCCATCAGCATCCTAATCAATCGCTCTATCCAAGAAGGTCTTGTACCCAAACTCTGGAAAAGGGCTTTCATCATTCCCCTGCACAAAGGAGGCAATGATAACAATATTACTAACTTTCGTCCCATCGCCATCCTCTCTCCTATATCAAAACTCCTAGAGAAATGTATCCATCTTCAACTCCTTCCCGATCTCTTAGATAATAACTTACTAACTTCCACGCAACACAGATTCAGACCCAGCCACAGCACCATGACCGCCCTCCTTTCCTTCCTGGAAACTGTAAATAAAGCCAGAGATTCTGGCTCCACTGTATCTACCCTCTTTCTTGACCTGTCTAAGGCCTTTGATACTATCTCTCACAACCTTCTCCTTACTAAGCTATCTCACCTAAACCTATCCCCTTCCTCTCTCAATTGGTTCACCAGCTATCTCTCTAACAGACAACAAGCTGTCAAGTGGAAAAAAGCCATCTCCTCTTTCCTTAACACACCCACTGGTGTCCCCCAAGGTTCCATTTTGGGTCCTCTCCTTTTCAATATATTCATAAACGATTTTTTCCATTCAATTCCCCATGCTAAACTTATTCAATATGCAGATGATTCTACAATTATCTGTGCAGCCAGATCCATCCCCACTCTTTTACATCTAACTCAAGACGCCTTCTCTACCACAGATCAGTGGATGAAGGACAATCATCTAGCACTCAATGCATCAAAAACCAAACTTATGGTATTTACCCCCTCAAAAACCACAACCTTTGATAGTACACTATTCTCCATCACTAGCCAGAATAATACACCTCTCGAACTAGTATCTGAAACCAAACTACTAGGAGTCCAGATTGATGACCAGCTTAAATTCAAAAGCCACCTACTACTAAACATAAAAAAACACTAAAAACTCGGCATGCTGTACCGTAGCAATCAATTCCTCACTACATCTACAAAGATCACTCTTGCTACTACATTTCTCATCCCCTCTCTCCTGTATGGTGCCCCTCTCCTAACAAACCTACAATCATCTCTCAAAACTAAACTGTCCTCCTGTTATAATAAGATTGCCAAATTTGCCACCAGCCACAAATCATCTACCCATCACTGTACATCTCTGCACAAACTCAATTGGCTAGAGCTTCCTCACTATCTCTCATATACTCAGCTCACTTTTGCTCACAAACTAATTTTTCAACCCTCCCTCTGTCCCTCTCTCAACTCTACCTTTAAAATGCACATGCCACAAAGACTCCTAAGATCTAATAACCAAAACCTAATAGAGCTGTACAAACCTCTTCACTCTCCAGGACAAAACCTCCTATCCTATGCCCTGGCACGCATATGGAACTCACTTCCTCCCTCTATCCGTATCACCACCAACCTCCCTGCCTTTAAAAAATCACTGCACTCACATTTAACATCCTCATGGGAATGCTCCTGCACCCACCCCTCATAGCCTATTCCCCACCTTCTACAAACAACTATATCATATATTACTAGACACCAATTTAGCCAACTGTAACAACATCTTATCATTTGACAATCCCTACAATTCCACTCAAGGAACTATATATTTACACAACAGCAATGCTTGCTCCTATACATAACTTAACCTAAGAATCTTTATTTCATCTGCTGATATCTTAGTTTTCTTACAAAATAAAACCCATAACTTATCACTGTAACTGCTTAACCTTTGTTTTGTTTTTTCTGTAACCCACAAATGACTGAAATTTTAAACTGCTGTAATCTTTTTGTTACCATTGTTTAAAGATTTGTCTCTAATCTACAAATGATTGAAATTGTAAACTAATGTAATCTTTTTGTAATCTTTGTTTTGGAGCTTTTCTCCCCAGAACTCCATTGAAAATGGGTTCTTTTTGGCCCAATGGACTATCCTGGTAAACCAACTGCAAATAAATAAATAAATAAATAAACAAATAAATAAATAAATAAGAAGTTTATTATTGCTCATGCTAAGTCTGTTTTCAATGTGAGTGTTTCTGCTATAAAATTTGAAATAAAGGTTTTAAATCAAATCTCTGTTAAGCATTGTAAAAGTAAAGAAGAAAACAGTATGCACACTGATAGGTTTGAGCAATGTTCATGGTAGTTAGGGAGAGACAACCAAGTAATGGAACACTGGAATGGTTGTCGGGGGTAGGTTCCTGGTCCAGTACACTGCCTTGGGCCCCATTTGACTGTGATCTGAAAACACACATAAATTAACTTGGATTTATGCAAATTATCTTAAGACCTCAATTTTAAGTTGTGATCACTTGAGATAGATGGCAAATGGTTTAGGAAACCACAAACTTATCAAGTAAAAACAATAGAAAAAAATGTACAAAATTATTGGGAAAGCAGCTCATATTGATGGCAGATGACAATGATTACTAGGATAATAATGCCTTTCACTGATCCGATGGTCAAATATTACAAGGATAATGGTGTCTTACACTGATCTGATGGTCAGATATTACAAGGATAATGGTGCCTTTCACTGATCTGATGGTCAGTTATTACAAGGATAATAGTGCCTTTCACTGATCTGATGGTTAGATACTACAAGGATAATAGTGCCTTTCACTGATCTGAGGGTCAGATATTACAAGGATAATGGTGCCTTTCACTGATCTGATGGTCAGTTATTACAAGGATAATAGTGCATTTCACTGATCTGATGGTTAGATACTACAAGGATAATGGTGCCTTTCACTGATCTGAGGGTCAGATATTACAAGGATAATAGTGCCTTTCATCTGATGGTCAGATATTACAAGGATAATAGTGCCTTTCATCTGATGGTCAGATATTACAAGGATAATAGTGCCTTTCATCTGATGGTCAGATATTACAAGGATAATAGTGCCTTTCATCTGATGGTCAGATATTACAAGGATAATAGTGCCTTTCACTGACCTGACAGTCAGTTATTACAAGGATAATGGTGCCTTTCACTGATCTGATGGTCAGATATTATAAGGATAATGGTGCCTTTCACTGATCTGACGGTCAGTTATTACTAGGATAATAGTGCCTTTCACTGATCAGATGGTCAGATATTACAAGGATAATAGTGCCTTTCACTGATCTGATGGTCAGATATTACAAGAATAACAGTGCCTTTCACTGATCTGATGGTCAGTTATTACTAGGATAACAGTGTCTTTCACTGATCTGATGGTCAGTTATTACAAGGATAATAGTGCCTTTTACTGAACTGATGGTCAAATATTACAAGGATAATAGTGCCTTTCACTGATCTGATGTTCAGATATTACAAGGATAATAGTGCCTTGCACTGATCTGATGGTCAGTTATTACAAGGATAATGGTGCCTTTCACTGATCTGATGGTCAGATATTGCAAGGATAATAGTGCCTTTCACTGATCTGATGGTCAGATATTACTAGGATAATAGTGCCTTTCACTGATCTGATGGTCAGTTATTACTAGGATAATAGTGCCTTTCACTGATCTGATGGTCAGATATTACAAGAATAACAGTGCCTTTCACTGATGGTCAGTTATTACTAGGATAACAGTGCCTTTCACTGATCTGAGGGTTAGTTATTACATGGATAATAGTGCCTTTTACTGATCTGAGGGTCAGATATTACAAAGATAATAGTGCCTTTCACTGATCTGATGGTCAGATATTACAAGGATAATAGTGCCTTTCACTGATCTGATGGTCAGATATTACAAGGATAACAGTGCCTTTCACTGATCTGATGGTCAGATATTACAAGGATAATAGTGCCTTTCACTGATCTGATGGTCAGATATTACAAGGATAGCAGTGCCTTTCACTGATCTGATGGTCAGATATTACAAGGATAGCAGTGCCTTTCACTGATCTGACAGTCAGTTATTACAAGGATAATGGTGCCTTTCACTGATCTGATGGTAAGTTATTACAAGGATAATAGTGCCTTTCACTGATCTGATGGTCAGTTATTACAAGGATAATGGTGCCTTTCACTGATCTGATGGCCAGTTATTACAAGGATAATGGTGCCTTTCACTGATCTGATGGTCAGATATTACAAGGATAACAGTGCCTTTCACTGATCTGATGGTCAGTTATTACTAGGATAACAGTGCCTTTCACTGATCTGATGGTCAGTTATTACTAGGATAATAGTGCCTTTCACTGATCTGATGGTCAGATATTACAAGGATAACAGTGCCTGTCACTGATCTGATGGTCAGATATTACAAGGATAATAGTGCATTTCTCTGATCTGATGGTCAGATATTACAAGGATAGCAGTGCCTTTCACTGATCTGATGGTCAGATATTACAAGGATAACAGTGCCTTTCACTGATCTGATGGTCAGTTATTACAAGGATAATGGTGTATTTCACTGATCTGATGGTCAGTTATTACTAGGATAATAGTGCCTTTCACTGATTTGATGGTCGGATATTACAAGGATAATAGTGCCTTTCACTGATCTGATGGTCAGTTATTACAGGGATAATGGTGCCTTTCACTGATCTGATGGTCAGATATTACAAGGATAATGGTGTATTTCACTGATCTGACGGTCAGTTATTACTAGGATAATAGTGCCTTTCACTGATCTGATGGTCACTTATTACAAGGATAATGGTGCCTTTCACTGATCTGATGGTCAGATATTACAAGGATAACAGTGCCTTTCACTGATCTGATGGTCACTTATTACTAGGATAATAGTGCCTTTCATTGATCTGATGGTCAGTTATTACTAGGATAATAGTGCCTTTCACTGATCTGATGGTCAGATATTACAAGGATAATAGTGCCTTTCACTGATCTGATGGTTAGATATTACAAGGATAATAGTGCCTTTCACTGATCTGACGTTCAGTTATTACAAGGATAATAGTGCCTTTCACTGATCTGATGGTCAGATATTACTAGGATAATAGTGCCTTTCACTGATCTGATGGTCAGATATTACAAGGATAACAGTGCCTTTCACTGATCTGATGGTCAGATATTACAAGGATAACAGTGCCTTTCACTGATCTGATGGTCAGTTATTACAAGGATAATAGTGCCTTTCACTGATCTGATGATCAGTTATTACTAGGATAATAGTGCCTTTCACTGAGCTGATGGTCAGATATTACAAGGATAATGGTGTCTTACACTGATCTGATGGTCAGTTATTGCAAGGATAATAGTGCTTTTCACTTATCTAATGGTCAGTTATTACTAGGATAATAGTGCCTTTCACTGATCCCATGGTCAGATGCAGATGATTTATGTATGTACTGATGAGAAAGTGTAATTTATAAATAGGACTTTATGACATCAGCACTGGAAATGTATGGGGAATTATTTATTTGATATTTGTTTAGCGGGAAAGTCCGACTGGGCACAAGCCCCTTTTCAGCAGAGGCCCAGAGAGAAAAGCTCGAAGGACAAAGTAATGATACATTATATACAACAGTAAACGTCGTTACAAGTTTCAAAGCAAACCATATATGCATAAAAGGTCAATTATACATAAACATAGATAGGTAACTGCACACAGTGGATAATACAAACTTGTTAAATGTTGCATGCGTTTAATTAGTATGAACTTGGTAAAGATAATAGTTATAGCATATAAAATGGTGTAAAACAGTTGATTGGGTAAGCTCAGTTGACAGAGTTATGCATGGAACATACAGAGAGGAGGAAGCAAAGAGACAACAGAAAGTTGTTGGGTAAGGCTAAGAAGGACGTAGTAAGAAAGAACGGTTAGGAGACTATATGATACAATGGAGTCGTTATGGTATGGTGAGTTATGGGTTATGGAGCATACAGATGAGAACATTTTATTTACTGTGGGTTAAAGGGAGAGAAAAGAGGTGAAGTAAATAGGTATGGCTGAGAAGAATAAGAAAATGAGATTATGTGGAGAAACTAGACTCTACAGTGAAGAAGTTGATGTGAAGGCTGCACTGCAGAAGAAATGGCATTTAGCCTGAAGATGAGCATGAACAAAGTGATGTCAGCTAAGTGAGACTTAAAAAGTTTTTGAACTGAGAGGTGTTAGTGACAGTTAAGATATGTTGAGTGATAAAGCTCCAGGTTTTGGAGACATGGTTGGAGTAGATAAAGTCTCCTAAACTGTTATTTTATTTTGTAACTTGTAGTAGAAATTTGTTGGAAAATATAGGGAGTCTTTTATTTGAGTAGGGTTGTAGTAGATTTTGAAGTGAGGGACATTTATCAGGTTGATAAATCATGGTGTGGGCAGTTGTAAGTTGGGTGTAAACTAAGAGATTAGGTAATTCTAACCAGTTAAGTTGTTGTAATTCATCACAATGGTGGGATCTGTATGGGAAGTATATGGCAAATCTGGCAAGCTTGTTGTAGCAGGCTTCTAGTTTTGTTAGTTTTTTTCAGGTTTGTGAGACAGGCATAAAGCAGGGTGGAGAGTAGGTGGGTTCTGGCAATGGATTGTTTGGTGGAATTAGTTAGGTATGATTTGATTCTGTATAGAGAACCTAATTTTATGTGTACCTTTTTAATGGTTAGAGATAGGTGTTTATCGAATTTCATGCTATTATCAATTGTAACGCCAAGCAGTTTTGCTTGAGCTACAGTATTTATCTTGGTGTTATTGCATGAGTAATGAGTAGAAAAGAAAGGAAGATAGGCAGTCTGAGGATTTACTACTTGAGAAGAGCATTGGTTTAGGATTAATTAGGATTAAGGATTAATGGTGAGTTAGGGAGCTAAGATTCTACTCAGAATGATTGTTGGGTTATTTCTTGAAGTTGAGGAAGGGTGGGTGCAGCACAGATGAGGGTAGAGTCATCTGCATACTTTATGATGGAGATAAGTAGGGTAGCACTGTGGAGTTTATTAGTAAAGATAATTAAGAGTAGAGGGCCCAGGATCAAGCCCTGTGGAACTCCATGGTGACAGGTAAAAGGGAGGAAAGGCCATGGTGCCGTTTAACTGCTTGTTGTTGGTCATTGGTTGGTAGTTATGAAATCATGCAAGGACAGAGTGGCTGCAGTTTAAGGTTGACAGCTAAGTGAGGAGTTTTTGATGGGAGATGTTACTGAATGTTTTGGAGATGTCTAGGAAGATAGAAGAAACCAGGTGACCTTTATTTTTGAATCGGTTGATTGTGTTGGTGAAACACAGAAGGGCAGTAGTGGTACTATGACTGGGTCGGAAGCTATGTTGGGTATTAGTTAGTAGATTAATGGATAGTAGTTAATTCATGGGCTGGGTGTGAATGCACCTTTCTAGAATTTTGGATAGTGGAGATAGAATTGTTATTGGCTTGTAGTCAGAGAGCTCTGTAGAGGTTCCGCCTTTAAGTAATGATATTTTCCAGAGTTTAGTAATATATTGTTCTGTGATAAAGTGATTAATAAATATAGAATGGGGAATTAGTCATAATGCCAGTGTGAAAGATATTTTTGAAATGTTATGGCATGTGTTGATTAAGCTATACAGGTTATAAGTTCATGATTTGAAGTGACTGAAGTGTGATGCACTGCATTTTCACTAATGTTTTGTTAGGATACACAGTGCTTTAATGTGGATTTCTGAGTGTCACTCATGAAAGAAAAATGGCAGTATAAATACAAAAAAGTAGTAGTAGGGGAAGGATACAAGTTTGTTAGCGCTGGCATAATGTGACAGCATAACGTTAAGTGCTTGCAGTACTACTATGCGTTGCTGATGATGCTTTGTGGGGTAATATAACACAACTGTAACTGCATGAAGTTGGACTTGCACTATGTGCATATGAATATGGATGCTGTGTCACCATGCATGATTTGATACTCAGACATTTAATTTATTGGTGATGAATGCAGGCATGCATGATTTGATACTCAGACATTTGATTTATTGGTGATGAATGCAGGCATGCTTTCATCACTGTGTTCTTTGCCTGATGAATGGATCAAAGGTTTCAGTCTATGACTTTGGCATCTTGTTAGGTAAACGAATGATGCAGCAGCACATGTCCAGACAGAGAAATGACAGTTTTAGCTGTGAGGAGAACTCCATCCTCACGGTAGCCTTTAGGACATATACCAAACACATTTTTGGAAAAACGGTACCCAACAGGCTGAGATGGCAAAGGCCTGGAGCCAAGTGGTTATGGATATAAATGCTGTTGCAGGAAGGAACCTGGCACAAACATAGTGTAAGAAGAGGGTAGTGATACAGTAGTGCAAGAAGAGGGTAGTGATACAGTAGGATGTGCAAGACTAAAACGAAAGCAGAATGCAAATGTCATGGAACACTACTGGGTGGGGGGGGGCACAAACACCTATTGTGTTAACACCTGAAGAAGAATACCTCCTGTCTATTTGGGGATTTGTGGAGATGATTATAAAACAAATGACAAGGCCAGTGGAAAAATCAGGGGTGGCATAGACACTGGTTATTACCCACATCTGCTATATCAACGGACATCTGCTCAGGAAGGTTGGCTTTACCACTGTACCACATTTCCATATTTACGTAGAGAAACGACTGCTTAAATGGAATGATTACATGTAAGACATGACAGTCATTATTAACATGAGAGCCATCCACTTCTGCACATAATGACATTGAACAGAGAGTGCCTGATAAGTCTCCTCCACACCTCATTACACAGCTTGCTGTATTACACTCCAGTATTTGAGTAGTAATATATTCAATTAATTCTTTACAGGGCAGCAACAAACAGTTCCACTATACCTATAAATTTAGAGGATATAATCAGCAGAACAGTGGCTGCTACTGAGGATGATAATGTAGTTATATCAATGAGGCAGCCTATCCTTGCAACATATAGGTCCCACTCCATGTCCCAGGAAACCCCTACAATCTATCTCAGTTTACTAGAATCCCTCACCGTTCAACTCAATATGATATTTGTAGGGGATCTCAACTACCCATCTATAGATTGGGAATTCTACACCAGTTCTAATGCACAAGCCCAGCAATTCCTAAACTTTGTTAATACCAACATTCTAGAACAGTTGGTCCATTCTCCTACCATGGGTACAAACACCCTTGGTATTGCACTCATGTACATGGGGGGAGGTCAATGTTCTTCACCTAATGTAATATCTTCACTCGTCAGATCTGACGATAAGGCAGTATCACTTGAAATAAAAATTAAATCCAGCAAAACCAAAAGCCTTTAAGAGCTATTTCAAGGCTAACCTCTCTCTACTAAGCAACATATTGGCTAAATTCCAAGCACCCCACCCCAGAAAACACCATAGGAAACACTTGACCTATTTACAAAAATCCCTAAACAGCCATATTGATAGCTCTATAGAGTGACCTGTGTCCACTCATATTAAGAATGGGGAAAACTCAAAAGACACTATCAATTGGTTATACAACAAAAGAAAAAAATCTTGGCCAAGGGTAAGAGGAAGAAAGCCATACATATTAAAAGTCCCCTGACCAATCCAAAAAGGCAGCTAAGAGGGTTAATTAATACTTCAAAGACTAAATCTGAAGGAATAAAATTGCTTCTCAGGCAAAGGACAACCACAGAGCTTTCTACAGCTATGTCCGTAACCTCAGAGGAAATACACAACAATATGCACAAATTATTGTAAATGGCATCATCCACACTGAACCAGAGGCCATTGCCAAGCATTTGTTTGACAGATTCATCTTAAATTTCTCCCCTAACTTCCCCTGGTAGTCCAAAGGAAATACCACATACCACAATTTCCGCCCACCATTACTAGAGAACAGATCATTAGTGGACTTTCCAAGGTCAAAAACACTGCATCGATGGGCCCTGATTACATCATGGTATGTTTAATAAACAGCATTAAATATATCTTCTCTGGTCCACTTGAATCACTTTTCAGCTGGAGCCTTCAGTCAAGTTTTGTGCCCAAGGAATGGAAGATGGCTACAGTCATTCCCCTGCACAAAGGAGTTCCAGCCACTGATCCAGGTAACTACAGTCCCATAAATAATACCAGCCTCATGTGTATGGCCATAAAAAGAATGATCATGCACATGATAAATGAAGACATATGGAACCTGCAAATGCTGGACCCATCACAGTTTGGCTTTGTTAAAGGAAGGTCATGCCTGTTAAATCCAGCGAACTTTTTTGAGAGGGTTACCAAAGCACTGGATGAAGGTAAGACTGTGCACACAGCTTACCTCGACCTGGCCAAGGCTTTTGATACAATACCTCACTCAGACATTATAGACAAGCTCACTAATTTAGATACTCACCTGATAGCCAGCTCTCTCACTGATAGGACCCAGGAGGTCAAAATAGCTGAGGCCACCTCCACCAAGAGGCCAGTCATTAGTGGAGTCCCCCAAGGCTCGGTACTAGGCCTGCTCCTTTTTGGCATCCAGCTCTCTGAAATGGAAGCAAATGTTGAAGGTTTATGGCTGACTATGTCTCCAGATGATTGCAAGCTGGGGATTATCATCAACTCCCCTGCAGACACTAACATTCTTCAAGTAGGTTTATCTCTGACTAATAAATGATGTCAAAGCTGTGGTCTTAAACTCAGTGCTAAGAAATGCATAATTGTACCTTTTGAGAAATGTACCATCCCAGTTAATTACCATGTTAAGAGTTGACCCAGTGGTCAGGGATCTGAATATGCACTTAGACAGTAGCTTTACCTTCGACCACCATGTGGCCACAGTGTTGAGGAAATCCTTTTATGTTGCACAACTTATAAGTAAGGGCATGGCATCTAGGTCCAAAGGGGTCATTATCCCACTGTACTCTGCTGTTATCAGACCAGTCATAGAGTATAATGCTCCTTTTGGTGTGTACCTGACCAGGCATGTATGGCAACTAGACTGATCTCAAATGTTCCTTACAAAAAGAATTTGAGATGTAACAAACCTGTCTTATGCAGAGCACCTTAAAGTCCTTTCCCTCTACTCAGTCTTCTATAGATTGCTGAGGGGTGATCTATGCCTGGTTTACAAGGCGTACACAAACACCACACGTATGAATCTCCTACATATTTGTAAATCAAAGAGTATGAGAAATACGTCTAAGGACCTGAATTTTGTCTGTGACATAAACAGAACATACTGGAGAGACAGATATGTGTCCCAGAGACTGCCCTTCATATGGAACAGGTTTCCCATCATTGGGAAGCTGAGTTCATCAATTACCCTAGTTTAAGCACAACCTAGACAAGTGGAACAGGACATTTACACTAGGCCCGGCACCCATGTCTCTTATGGACAGAGGTAGCTTATAAATGCCTGGCCCTCAATGTCCTATTTTGATGCAGGAAATCTGCATTCTTTTTGGGAAAATTTGGCTAAGCTTAGAAAGGCCCCTTGGGTCATTACCCTAGTAACAGTCTATGAATCTATAAAGAAAGTGGCACATAGTTGTCAATTTTAACAGCAGGATCTCACCCTTCACAGCATGCTAGTAACTCTGCTGGAAATGACAGTGAATCACAAAGTCGGGTACATGATGGCATTACACTAGAGGTTGTAGGGGGGAGCCCTGCACCTTTACACCAGTACCTCTATACCCATAGGTACACCTTCAGGACAATGGCATAAATTCAGAGGTAAGAGTATCCACAGTGATACCAATACAAAGGGGTGCAAGGTGCAGGCATATGTTACAGCTACCCCAGGAAACACATAACGCATTGGCTGCCCAGAGGCA
Source organism: Protopterus annectens (assembly GCF_019279795.1). Classification (NCBI taxonomy): domain Eukaryota; kingdom Metazoa; phylum Chordata; order Ceratodontiformes; family Protopteridae; genus Protopterus; species Protopterus annectens. The sequence goes on from NC_056749.1 coordinate 81,811,543, forward strand.
AATGTGCCATGACATTGTTAGGGCTCAGAGCACTGCCATAGAGAGTCATATAGAAATGGTCAGAGTCATCCAGATTATAGTTGAGATTTTTGCAGCACTATATGGAAATGACAGAGGGTAGAGATAATGCCATGATCCACAGTATGTTGGTAGAGATAATGCCATGATCACAATGATCCACAATATGGTGGTAGAGAGAATGCCATGATCACAATGATCCACAGTATGGTGGTAGAGATAATGCCATGATCACAATGATCCACAGTAGGGTGGTAGAGATAATGCCATGATCACAATGATCCACAGTATGGTGGTAGAGATAATGCCATAATCACAATGATCTACAGTATGGTGGTAGAGATAATGTCATGATCACAATGATCCACAGTATGGTGATACACCAAACATTCATGGTTTTGCTCTTTAAACACAAGTGAGGACTAACCAGACTCAAATAGAAGTCAGGGTTGGAAGGGGAAGATGGCAGGGTACTGTCTAGTCACATGGGGCATATCACATCAGACTAAAAGTGCTTGTTAAGACGTTAGTGAGAATAATATAGGGGAACATTCACAAGGGCATTAATGCAGGCCACATCAGTGTTCATCTGCATGTAGCAGAACCTGTCATTCAAGGTCTCACTTCCACAGAGCAATGACATCAATGTCTGCAGGATTACCTGCATCAACTAGGTCATGAAATCACAGCAAATCACCATTCAGCTCACATGACAAGCCCTCCTCAAGATCACATACACCCTTCACCTACCCTATCTTTAGGAGATGTTGAACACGGTACATTCAACCTTAACCTTCTGTTATTCAGGCTAGACATTTCAGATACTTAAAATTTAATGTCTACACAAAGATGCCAATGTTTAACTTGAAATGCAATGAGTTATTTAAAACAAAATACTGCAGAATATGTGGGTGCACCAGTGTGGGACCATATATGCTAAGACCATTACACTATCCCTGTCCACTCTAAATCTATCAGATATTTCCTGTTTATTTGATGAGTTATTCTCTGCCTATATCTTCACCAGCTTCGTTGATTAGCACCACTGGATACAAGCGGTTTTGGATTGGCCAAGGCAAGCAGCTCACAGCAGAAAATAGCAATGCTAGCAGCAAGAGAAACCATCACCACTGACTGCAAAGCAGATAAAAAAAGACCGATTCTGCCTTTGATAATGAGTCAGTGCATGATGAGGAAACACAACACAATATGACTATTAGCATACAATGATTGACATAAATTCTCATTAACATCTCATTACTTTCTATTTGTTTAAGTGTTTTCCTAAACCTGATAGACTTCTTTGAAGTGGTCACCAAAGCTGTAGATGACGATAAGGTGGTACACACAGCCTATCTAGATCTCGCCAAGGCTTTCAACACCATCCCCCACTCTGGAATTATAGACAAACTCACTAAACTAGGTATAAATCCCTATGTCACAAGATGGGTTGCCAACTGGCTCACTGACTGAACCCACACTGTGAAAGTAGCAGACTATAAATCCAACTTCAGACCAGTGACAAGTGGAGTACCACAGGGCTCAGTCCTAGGTCCTGTTTGGTATCTACTTCTCTGAAGTACAGGCTAACACAGAAGGTCTTTGGCTAACAAAGTTCACAGATGACTGCAAACTAGGAGCCATAATCAAATCTCCTAATGATGTGGACATCCTACAAAAGGGCCGCACTGAGACAGATGCCTGGTGTCAAAGATATGGCCTCAAGCTCGATGCCAAAAAGTGCATTTTCATCCCTTTTGGTAAAAATTCTGTACCCATGAACTACCACATAGGCGGTAGTCTACTTAACACTGAAAGTGTGATAAGAGACCTTGGGACACAGGTGGATAGTAGTCTCTCCTTTGATAATCACATTGCCACAGTAGTCAGGAAATCCTTCTACTTGGCACACCTCATCACAAAATGTTTCTCATTCAAGAAACAAGAAGTCATTGTTCCCCTCTACTCATCACTCATTAGACCCATTATAGAGTACAACATCCCTTTTGGTATGCACCTCACAAGACATCTAAAATAACTGGAAAGGCCACAGAAATACCTCACAAAGAGGATTACCGACCTCAAACAGATGCCCTTTACAGACAGTATCAAAAAACTCCAGCTTTACTCTGTCGCATATCGCCTACTCAAAGGCAATCTCTGCCTAACATACAAAGCTATGTCACATCCAGAGCTGTTGGAAATGCTCCACGTAAATTAATCCCAATCCCTCCGAGCTACACGCTCTAGGGACCTAAACCTTGTCAGCACAATAAACAGAACATGCTGGAGGGATATATTCCTATCTCAGAGACTTCCCATACTCTGGAATAAACTACCTATCTATATCAAACAAAGCTCTTCATTAGCACTCTTCAAGAAAAATCTTGATGATTGGATGGGAGATAGTTAATTCACCCCGGGGATCACTTCTGTGGCTCTGCTTGACAGGGGCACAGGAAAATAATTTTCTTGCGTGGCAAAAGCCAGGGTACCATCTGTCTAGTCTTATATAGGCCCTAAGGCCAGTAGCCTAGTACCTACCTATGAATCTTGCTGTCAGAGTAAATGGCCTAAGTAATTGATTTTTATACAGTCACTTAACAACTTTGAATACCACCCAATAATTTTGAAAATTGCAGTTTAACATGGATATAAAGTGCTCCTGTGGCCAATATATTTTCCAAATGTTTGATCAAACAGAGTTATTGAAAACAGCAATAAAACAGATGCTTACACATTAAATTAAGCAAATAAGCACCTTAAAGACATCGCTGCCATTTAGTAGTATTACTGAAGCATATTGTTTACCATCTAGGATATAATTTCTTTTCTAACCATCAGATTTTACAGTAACAATTATGAGACACGCTACCTTTGTTTTTATACTGTGAGAACTTAAAAAGTGCATAAATATATATTGTTTAGATGTCATATCTTCCTTTCATCTTTAATATCACCCTGTGGTACATGGTGTTCGACTGTATTACTTATATGAAGTCTTTCATTACGGCTGAAACCCTACCTATCCTTTATTTTCTTTGGCCCAAAAACATTTTTCCATAGATCTTTTTTAACACGTTTCTTTAGAAATTAATACTTCCATTCAATATCTTTACAGTTAGTGAGTATTTTATGTTTTTCACATATTAAAGAGCTTCCTCAAGGGTATTAAAATTCTTGTATCATTAGGAAGAAATAACATAATTTATGCCTGATACAAAAACAGAATAGAGTTCTTCTTGAGAGCTCAAGCTAGCTTCAGCAGGCTTTCATTTTTCCATACTTTTACTAGAAAAGTCACAGTTAAATCTGACATTGCTATTGTTGCCAACTCTGCTGGGTGTAGACCAGGCTGTTTTATAATTAATTTTAAATTAGGTATCTTGAAGGAGCTCCTGGCTCTGTAGAGGATTTCAAAATTGACCTGTACACTCTGTCTCACGCCAAAAGAAATGTCCCTCTTAGAAGTTAAGAGTTTTTGGAGGCAATCTGGTTATGAAATTTACCATTCTGTTGCCCTCCAGTGTGTCCGGCATTACATATATTCCAAATTGTCCCTCATTTCCCCGTTTTCTAAGTCCTCTAGTTTATCCAAAAGCCATGTATTTTGTTTCAAGAGGCTCTTACTTAGTATCTACTCATCTTTTATTTGCCAGCTATGTCAGATGAAGAAATATGTATGCCCTTCATTTAACTCCTTGTTGGTTTATCATGGCTTTAAACGTTCACTTTACTTATTAAAGTTATTTATTTATTTATTTTCCATTTGTTTACCAGGTCAGTCCGACTGGACACAAGGTGACCATTTTCAGCAGAGGCCTGGGGAGAAAAGTTCCAGATAGATAGGAAAAAATTATAAAAAATACTAAAAATAATAAAAAATTATATAAACATAGCTATTTTGTACAAAGAGCATAGAACATATAAAAGGAGTAAAATCAGTTTTACAAATGATGCAGTATACAGTGGTTAGAATATTGAGAAACAAATTAAACAAAGATATTATGCAACAAATATACAATTGCTTGACCATAAATTCAAAAAAAAGTTTCCATAGACAAACAGGGTCATAAACTAGAAATCATAACTATAAAGGTGGCCTAAACACATGGTTCACAGTACTATGCACTAAGTGAAACTACACAGTACACCTGTGATCTAGGGATGTTGAAAGTCAGGAACAGGTGAAATTAGTCTGGTTCTGTACAGGAAATTATCCAAATTTTAAATAGATCATCTTTTAGTAGGGATTTGAAAGTATGTTTCCTATTTAGACATCTAATGTCAGTGGGTAGAGAGTTCCAGGCCTTAGCAACTGCACAGGAATAAAGAGATTGGCCTGAGCTATGTAAGCAATTGATAACAGTCAGTAGGGCAGTATTGGAAGATCTTAGTTGACGCACAGTATTATGGAAGGTGAGCAGACCAGAGAGGACAGGTATTTTATTTGGTTGGTATAGCAGTTGATGGGTCAGGAGAAGTTGATTGTATTTTAGTAGGTTAGGGAGTTCTAACCATCCTAGTTGCCTTACAGAGAGGCAATGCTGAGAATGAAACTTGGCATTGGTTGCAAATTTTGAGATTTTATTGTAGCAGGTAGATAGTTTCAGATGGTCAGGTTTGTTTAGGTTAGTTAGAACTGGGGAAGCATATGGTAAGGTGGAGAGTAGATGGGTACGTGAAATAGTGATTTGGGAGTCCTGTGTAAAGAAACTCTTGCAGCGGTAGAGTGAACCTAGTTTTTTATGAACTTTGACAATTGTTAGTGCTATATGTTTGTTGAAATTTAGGTTTTGGTCAATCGTTATACCTAGTAGTGTGGCTTGAGTTACTGGTGTGATAAGGGTATTGTTGGAGGATGTTATGAGAATGGTGAGGTAGGGGTGAAAGTTTTGGATGGATGGAATATCATGTGTTTGGTCTTAGATGAGTTTAGTATGAGATGGAAATAATTTAGCCATTTTTCTATAGTAGTGAAGGCTTTCTGGGTTCTATCTTGGAGTAAAACAAGTAAAAACACTCAGAGTTTGTGTAAATATGTATAAAACAAAATAAAAGTAACACAAAACGTCACTGCTAGCCGATATAACAGTCCAAGCTTTAATTAAACACTAAGCACTTTCACCCATTAACATCCTGGGCTTCCTTAGAGTGTATTACTTCCATCACTCAGCACATTTAAATACTAACAAATTATATGATTTCTCAATTTAACATGAAAATTAAAAATCACATGCAAAACTCCTTTCCCAGTCTTAAGATATTAAAATATGCAAATAAAACACAAAAAATAAACAATGGGGAGCTGCTTGTAGTATATATTAAACAATATATGTTACAATATATACAGTAGAAAACCTTTATGAAATTCATAGTTGGAGTGACTTTAATTTCCATACACTAGTCACAGTGTAACTGTCATTAATGCCTGGCTTGGTAGTAGCATTTAGTCTAAGCTGCCATTCCAACTTTAGTCTCTCAACATTAATTTGTACATCACCTCCTCTCTGGGAAGGAATGACACAGCCAATAATAAAAACTGTAAATTTCCTAAAGTTTTCACAACCTAAACTGTGCATGTATAAGGCAATTTCGGTCTTCTTGTTTTTTTTATGTCCCTTATATGTTCGGCTACTCTTTCTTTTAACTTTCTTGTAGTCTTACCTACATAGAAAGCCGAACATGAGGTGCACTAGAGGAAAATGAAACAAAGTTAATACTTCCATATAACCATGAAACAGAACATTTTAGAGAAATGCTGAACAGATACTGGGACTTGTTTTTTGATGAGAGCTTGAAACAAGTTTAGGGTGGATCCCCGAAAATTACTTACAGTAGGGGCCTTAACCTAAAAGGGTTTCTTGAAAAGGCAATAGTTACAAAGAGTCAAAACTATCATTCTAAGATGACAAAATGTAATGTGCAGATTATGTAAGTACATAAATGAAGGACCATATGTGGTGGCAGAAGGATACGGCCGAAGTATTTCATGCCCAGGGCATTGTAATTGTAACACCAACTTAGTTGTTATTGCAACATGCATCTCATGTTTGGCTTTCTATGTAGGTAAGACTACAATAAAGTTAAAAGAAACAGTAGCCAGACATACAAGGGACATAAAAACAAGAAGATGGAAAATGCCTTATACTTGCACAGTTTAGGTTGTGAAAACTTTAGGAAATTTACAGTTTTCAATGCTGAGAGACAAGAGTTGGAATGGCAGCTTAGACTAAATGCTATTACTAAGCCAGGCATTAATGACAGTTGCACTGTGACTAGTGTTTTGAAATTAAAGTCACTGCAACTATGAATTGCATAAAGGTTTTCTATTGTATATATTTTAATTTTAATATATACTACAAGCAGCTCTCCATTGTTTATTCTTTGTGTTTTATTTGCATATTTTAATATTTTAAAACTGGTAAAGGATTTTTGCATGTGATTTTTCATGTTGAATTGAGAAATCATGTGATTTGTTAGTATTTAAATGAGCTGAGTGATGGAAGTAATACACTCTGAGGAAGCCTAGGATGTCATTGGGTGAAAGTGCTTAGTGTTTAATTAAAGCTTGGACTGTTATATCGGCTGGCGGCGACGAGTTTTGTTATTTATATCTTGGAGTAATTGTAGAAAGGGGCTGAGCAAATAAGGCCTTTTTATCTTTTGTACAAATTTGTTGTACAGAATCCATTTGAATATGGCACTGAGCTATTTTCAAAGAGAATTCCTATTGAAAAGGCACTACCTGTTGTATATCTTTTCTCAAAGACAGTTGATGACAAAATCTATGAATGCTCAATTTTTTATGTTCATCCAGTTTGGCTAGTTTATGGAAAATCAATAAATCAATAACAGTGCTACAAATACATCTCATTTAAATATTGTGAAAATGATACAGAAGCTTCTGGACACAAGCGAGGCCGTGCAAGTATATGACATAAATCAAATGAAGATGTTTTGGTATAAACTGAAGTGCCATATCACTAGCTTATCACTCAGGTACAGATGTCATACTGCAGTAAAGGCAAGATTTGAAAACGAGGATATTTTCCTGACAATTGATTTTATTGACTTTACACTTTTGAAATAGTAATATAAAAGTGCTTGTAACAGATATACAATGATGTCTATACTCAGGTATATGATACAGAGCATTATGATCAGGGCACAGATCATAATCAGCATACTATGTGTTCGAGAGATGGATGCCATGAAATTCACCTGGAGAGTGAGGTTAGAGATGTGAATCTTGGCGATCATGTTGAGAATACAACTGGTTATAACAGATGACATCACCATATCCTTTGTGGTGCAGTCCTTCTATGTAGAACAAATTACAGAGAAAGACAGGTAGGAAAAGACAGTGTTTTACTGGCTTTTAAAACCTTTCAAAGCCAGTAAAACACATTGGCACTGTTAAGGAGATAGCGAGCAGAAACAAAGTGTCCCTCTGAAAAAAAATAAAGAACTTTGAAAGCTTTATGACACTTGTCTTTGCCACACGTTTTGGTTGTATGAGTGGTAGAGTTTTTAAAGGCTGTTTTATCTTCTGTTGCTGATTAATGGCTGACAATGTCCATAACAGGAGGCCCAGTTACAATGATGCTCAGCAGGACTTTATGGACTGACTGGTCTCCAGCTAAACAGTCATCATCGAAATATATGATGTTTCAGATATTTAGACTCAGCTACCTATAGAGGTGAGGCAGCAAAACATACTTCAATTATTTAGAAACAAACTAAAAGCACAAATGTTTAAGGAAACCAAATGGTCTTGTTTCTGTGACAATAACAAGTACTTACAGAACAAGCTATAGTCACAACAGTCTTGTAAAGACATGATTTTAACAAATGAGCCCTCATTAAATGCCTACCTTAATAGTGTATACTGTATATAATAATATAGCTTGCATTTATAATTGTAAATATACAAATCTATTTCTCCTACTTTGTTACTGCACTAAGTACAACTCCATGTATTCTTTAGTCTACTTAATAATGTTTTTCCAAACAAAATTGAATTATCACTTGTGACATAGGCACATTTACATTCTTATAAAAGTAATCACACTATAATTAACATGAACATTTTACTTCACACATATATTGCTACATATCATATAACCTAAGCAACATTACATAAATTATTTAATTCCTGACTTTTTTAAACAAAGAACATCTTCATTAAACCATCACTTACTACATAGGCAATCATACATTTATATAAATGAAAACAAACCGCACTGACACAATCCTAGTTGCAAGTATTTTACATCACTTATAAATCTACCCAATCTTTTTCAGTCAGACATTACGTAGCTTGTTTAATCCTGCTGCCTTTTAAACCTCATTCCTCCCCTTGTATGTATTGTTCCCACAATTTCCATTTTTCATATGTAGTTTGCTCCTACCCTTTTCTAAAGAGCTTAATTCCAGTTGTTTTATCTCTTTTAGTATATTCATTATTTCCAGTATAGGTGGTTTAGATTCTGATTTCCATTTTCTAGTAATTGCTTTTTTGGCAGCCCCCATTATTAGACACAACAAGGCCTTACCATAACCAGACAATTCTGATTCGGTATGTATGCTCAGAAAAATCACCTCCCTCATCAGACCAATCTGCCCACCCAGCATCTCCAACAGTGCATCCCTCCGGGAATCCTTAAAGTCTGACAATTCACTGCACTCCCAGAAAATATGCTCCCAATTACCTCTTTCTTCCCTGTCGCACATCCAACATTTGCTGTCTGCCTGAGGAAAAATTATTTGGAGTCTACTTGGGGTATAGAAATATCGATGCAAACATTTTCAGGCAAAAATCCTAAATCTTTTAGATTTTGTTGCATATTTGGGAGACATACATGTATCCTCCCATGATTTTTCTGTCTGTTACTAAGGTCTAAAAACCATATCATCATAGCAATGGTCAATTAGTGTTTTTAATGTATTGAGACTAGAGTCCTTCCTGACCTCTATAGGGAGATCATTCGACGATTTTCCAGCCATGTGATCAAAAGAGCTTTTCTCCAAAGAGTGCCACACTGACATTTTTACAAAAAACAATTATTTCTAATACCCTTAGTGAGATGAATGAATTTGAGACCCAAAGCATTATTTAAACATTTATATTCAAAAATCAGGTCTCTTCTAACCAATATATAATGCAAGGAATACAGAGACAGTTATTCAAGTCTATTTTTATAATTATAGTTCTTACAACCATCTCATCACAACCAACCTGTCTCATAAAATATGTGGGCACAGTTGTAAACAGAGTCAGCACCACAATATTCTATATGGGGTTTTACTACAGCCTTGTAAAGGGGTATAACAATTATTTTAGCATGACTAGCAATACGACAAAGAACATTTTATTATAAATATTAAATTGTTAGCATATTTCAGTCTGCAGTCCACCAGCAGACTTAAATCCCTGTTTTTTTTTCTGATATAATAATGCCAAGGCCCTTATAGTCTAAAATAACTAGAAGAAATGCATCAGCCATCTTAGGCTTAGGGTGATGTCTTCCATAATACCTTATCCCAAATTTATCAGGGTTAACTTTAAGCCATTTATCCTTCATCTATATCTGTTGAAGTTTTGAAGGTCTTCTTAATTCCTTTTTGTAGGTCTTCTTAATTCCTGATTGGGACAACTATCTTAGGAGCATATTTAGTAAACTAGAATGCATTAAACAAAGGAATACGAAATAAATACCATGTTAAATAATAGTGGACTCAGAATGGACCCTTAAGGTGCCCTAGAGCTATGGTTTATGACAGCAGTACACAACCCACCAAGCATAGCTGAAATATATTGCAACACAGCACTATCAGAGCTTCACAATGTCATAAAGCATGTGCTCCAACTAATGAAGGTCTGCTTCTGCTACCAAGGTTCTGGGACTGGCATGCTGCTGCCAAGGTTATGGGACTGGCATGCTACTGACAAGGTTCTGGTACTGGCATGCTGCAGTATACTCCAGAGACATGCAACAAAGGATTTCATGACAGAGCAATTCTGCAGAACATATACACATGTAAAGCATGGGATCGCCATCAGGGAACAAGATGGATCAGAGCCAGTGGCAGAAAGGTGCTGGTTGAGGAGTCAGTGGAGGAACCAGTTGCAGAAGGAGACCATATGAAGCAGTGGCAGTCTCAATAAGTTGAGAAAGTGGTAAAGAAGTGGTGTTTGGCCCGCAACTATAGGCCAAATTAACCACAAATACACCCAGGCTATACTGTACAGTGCATTGAACGGCCACATTGTGCATCAGACATCACCTATGTCATGGTGATGCCATCATATGCAGAGGAGGGGAGAAAAACAGTGACAGGAATCAGTAATGGGCTTAGTGTTGTGGGCTAATAAAGGCTATGAAAGGAAATGTGTGATATAGCCAGTACTGGGGGATCTGGGTATACTGTGTAAACTGTGGGAAGTGCTTCCTGAGATAGGCAGGTATCCATAAATACTGGTTACTTGGCTAGAGTGGACAACGGGGGGCACAATTCCTGAAGATGTGCTTTTACTGTGTATAACTGTGTGGGAGAGGTTTGTGTACCTTTATTTGGGAAGGATATGCACAGTGAATGTCTTTTACTCCCTGGTGTACCCCTCAAGGAATGGCAGTAGTACCAACATATTTCAACAAAGGCAAAGGTAAATCATGTAACCACAGCTGCCCAGCCATCCTATGTGCCTGACTGTCATGTATGTAATCCATGTCTGCTTGGGTAGCCACAGCTGGGTTATATGGAGAAGGTAACTGTGCATGAATGCGACCTACCTGTCTTGTTACAATGTGGGGTGTACACACAGAGGAGGCAAATGAGCAGTGGCCAGACAAATGGTATTTGTCTCTGCTGTGTGGAGGGAGATAGACCCATGAAGTCAGTTATGACACTGAGGTTCCTGTCCAATGATCAAATCAAGTGATTCAGACATGCACATTATAACACAGGATGTGTGTTATACATATCATTTCTGCTATGACAGTGGTGGCATCCATATCTGCCTGGATGACTGTCCTTATGTTGTGACACCTATGTCAGGCAATGACGAAAAAGCATGCTAATGATGACCATTGTCAGTGGCTGCTGCCCCTCATCTCTTTCCCCATGTTCTGTGGAAGTAAAAGTTCCCACTGCAGGTGCATAATCAGGAGATGATGGTGCTTCCTGAATAGGGATGCTGAGCATGGTCTGTCCTTCCATAGGCATTGAGCTGTGCCACTGGACAGGAGTGGTATTGGATGCTGAGCATGGTCTGTCCTTCCATAGGCATTGAGCTGTGCCACTGGACAGGAGTGGTATTGGATGCTGAGCATGGTCTGTCCTTCCATAGGCATTGAGCTGTGCCACTGGACAGGAGTGGTATTGGATGCTGAGCATGGTCTGTCCTTCCATAGGCATTGAGCTGTGCCACTGGACAGGAGTGGTATTGGATGCTGAGCATGGTCTGTCCTTCCATAGGCATTGAGCTGTGCCACTGGACAGGAGTGGTATTGGATGCTGAGCATGGTCTGTCCTTCCATAGGCATTGAGCTGTGCCACTGGACAGGAGTGGTATTGGATGCTGAGCATGGTCTGTCCTTCCATAGGCATTGAGCTGTGCCACTGGACAGGAGTGGTATTGGATGCTGAGCATGGTCTGTCCTTCCATAGGCATTGAGCTGTGCCACTGGACAGGAGTGGTATTGGATGCTGAGCATGGTCTGTCCTTCCATAGGCATTGAGCTGTGCCACTGGACAGGAGTGGTATTGGATGCTGAGCATGGTCTGTCCTTCCATAGGCATTGAGCTGTGCCACTGGACAGGAGTGGTATTGGATGCTGAGCATGGTCTGTCCTTCCAAAGGCATTGAGCTGTGCCACTGGACAGGAGTGGTATTGGATGCTGAGCATGGTCTGTCCTTCCATAGGCATTGAGCTGTGCCACTGGACAGGAGTGGTATTGGATGCTGAGCATGGTCTGTCCTTCCATAGGCATTGAGCTGTGCCACTGGACAGGAGTGGTATTGGATGCTGAGCATGGTCTGTCCTTCCATAGGCATTGAGCTGTGCCACTGGACAGGAGTGGTATTGGATGCTGAGCATGGTCTGTCCTTCCATAGGCATTGAGCTGTGCCACTGGACAGGAGTGGTATTGGATGCTGAGCATGGTCTGTCCTTCCATAGGCATTGAGCTGTGCCACTGGACAGGAGTGGTATTGGATGCTGAGCATGGTCTGTCCTTCCATAGGCATTGAGCTGTGCCACTGGACAGGAGTGGTATTGGATGCTGAGCATGGTCTGTCCTTCCATAGGCATTGAGCTGTGCCACTGGACAGGAGTGGTATTGGATGCTGAGCATGGTCTCCTTCCATAGGCATTGAGCTGTGCCACTGGACAGGAGTGGTATTGTGCTTTCCCCAGTCACAGCTGTTGATAATGGCATTGCACCCTTAGACTGTGCTACCATAAGGCCACCATCACTGTCAGTGTTCAGTGCCCAGTTCAGCAATAACACCAGGCATGCCATATTCATGATGGGGGACCCCAAAACTGTAGCACCCATGAAAACAAACACCCATATGAGCAGCACTAATAACCCCACAACCCTGTAATTCACCAACAGTACAGAAAGCAAGTATGCAAAGAATGTAAGCAAAGGTATGCTGCATGTCATGCCTTTGTATTTAAGTACGCTGCATGTCATGCCTTTGTACTTAAGTACGCTGCCTGTCATGCCTTTGTACTTAAGTATGCTGCATGTCAAGCCTTTGTACTTAAGTACTCTGCCTGTCATGCCTTTGTACTTAGGAACGCTGCATGTCATGCCTTTGTATTTAAGTATGCTGCATGTCATGCCTTTGTACTTAAGTACGCTGCCTGTCATGCCTTTGTACTTAAGTATGCTGCATGTCAAGCCTTTGTACTAGTACCTGCCTGTCATGCCTTTGTACTTAGGAACGCTGCATGTCATGCCTTTGTATTTAAGTATGCTGCATGTCATGCCTTTGTACTTAAGTACGCTGCCTGTCATGCCTTTGTACTTAAGTATGCTGCATGTCAAGCCTTTGTAATTAAGTACTCTGCCTGTCATGCCTTTGTACTTAGGAACGCTGCATGTCATGCCTTTGTATTTAAGTACGCTGCATGTCATGCCTTTGTACTTAAGTATGCTGCCTGTCATGCCTTTGTACTTAAGTATGCTGCATGTCAAGCCTTTGTACTTAAGTACTCTGCCTGTCATGCCTTTGTACTTAGGAACGCTGCATGTCATGCCTTTATATTTAAGTATACTGCATGTCATGCCTTTGTACTTAAGTACGCTGCCTGTCATGCCTTTGTACTTAAGTATGCTGCATGTCAAGCCTTTGTACTTAAGTACTCTGCCTGTCATGCCTTTGTACTTAGGAACGCTGCATGTCATGCCTTTGTATTTAAGTATGCTGCATGTCATGCCTTTGTACTTAGGAATGCTGCATGTCATGCCTTTGTACTTAAGTACGCTGCCTGTCATGCCTTTGTACTTAAGTACGCTGCATGTCATGCCTTTGTACTTAAGTACGCTGCCTGTCATGCCTTTGTACTACACTGCATGTCATGCCTTTGTACTTAAGTACGCTGCATGTCATGCCTTTTAACTTAAGTACGCTGCCTGTCATGCCTTTGTACTTAAGTACGCTGCCTGTCATGCCTTTGCACTTAAGTACGCTGCATGTCAAGCCTTTGTACTTAAGTACACTGCATGTCATGCCTATGTACTTAAGTACGCTGCATGTCATGCCTTTGTACTTACGTACGCTGCCCGTCATGCCTTTGTACTTAAGTACGCTGCATGTCATGCCTTTGTACTTAAGTACGCTGCATGACAAACCTTTGTACTTAAGTACGCTGCATGTCATGCCTTTGTACTCAAGTACGTTGCCTGTCATGCCTTTGTACTCACGTACGCTGCCTGTCATGCCTTTGTATTTAAGTACGCTGCATGTCATGCCTTTGTATTTAAGTACGCTGCCTGTCATGCCTTTGTACTTAAGTACGCTGCATGTCATGCCTTTGGACTTAAGTACGCTGCCTGTCATGCCTTTGTACTTAAGTATGCTGCATGTCATGCCTTTGTACTTAAGTACACTGCCTGTCATGCCTTTGTACTTAAGTACGCTGCATGTCATGCCTTTGTACTTAAGTACACTGCCTGTCATGCCTTTGTACTTAAGTACGCTGCATGTAATGCCTTTGTACTTAAGTACACTGCCTGTCATGCCTTTGTACTTAAGTACGCTGCCTGTCATGCCTTTGTATTTAAGTACACTGCATGTCATGCCTTTGTATTTAAGTACGCTGCATGTCATGCCTTTGTACTTAAGTACGCTGCATGTCATGATTTTGTACTTAAGTATGCTGCATGTCATGCCTTTGTACTTAAGTACGCTGCCTGTCATGCCTTTGTATTTAAGTACGCTGCATGTCATGCCTTTGTACTTAAGTACGCTGCATGTCAACCCTTTGTACTTAAGAACGCTGCATGTCATGCCTTTGTACTTAAGTACACTGCATGTCAAGCCTTTGTACTTAAGTACCCTACCTGTCATGCCTTTGTACTTCAGTACGCTGCATGTTAAGCCTTTGTACTTAAGTACGCTGCATGTCATGCCTTTGTACTTAAGTATGCTGCATGTCAAGCCTTTGTACTTAAGTACGGTGCATGTCAAGCCTTTGTACTTAAGTACGCTGCATGTCATAGCTTTGTACTTAAGTATGCTGCATGTCATGCCTTTGTATTTAAGTATGCTGCCTGTCATGCCTTTGTATTTAAGTATGCTACGTCATGCCTTTGTACTTAAGTACGCTGCCTGTCATACCTTTGTACTTAAGTACGCTGCATGTCATGCCTTTGTACTTAAGTACACTGCATGTCAAGCCTTTGTACTTAAGTACGCTGCCTGTCATGCCTTTGTACTTAGGTACGTTGCATGTCATGTCTTTGTACTGGTATCCCAGATGCAGTTGTAGAGGAGATATGTTGGTGGTGGGTATCCCTGAGCTCAGGACACAGACATAACCCTAACCCATGTTACTGACATAGTATTAATATGGTGCATCACAGGCACAAACATGAGATAGTGCACTCAAGTAAGATCTAACATCCAGGCTTCTGCCAGGTATCATGGCCTTTTCAGTCTGCCCAGACAGAGACAACAGGAAATCCTCCTTGATGGCCAGGCAGGTTTCTGACAGACCCCGACCTATGCCCATCCTCTTCTGTGTAATGGCATGGGCTTCTGGTGGGCATACATGTCAGTGACTCTCTGACAGACCTGAGGTGAAATAGAAATGCTGTTCCCATATCTCTTTGTCCATTACATTCCTATCTGGTCCCCAGATGTAGATGCTGTGCATCACAACACAGTCCTCTCTGTCTGAGCTGCATAGCAGTGGCTATATGTGTCTATGGAGTGCCCAGCACTACCCCATGGCAATGTTTTGATGGGCTGTTACTGCCTGCACCTGACCCTGTCCTCTCCCAGCTATCATTGCAATCCTCTCTGTGGTCCTTACACCCTTATTAGCAGGTGGCTATGCAGCACCCCCCTCAAAAACTACAGTACTTACAGTTATGCAGTGAGGCTTCCCATTTGCCTAGTGTATACTGTTATTCATCAAATGAGCCACACTCCTGTAATCTGTAGGTGACTGGGTTCCTTACAGCATAGCTTCATCATAATCTTCCCTGTGGCCCTTCCCCCAATCAGAAGGTCGCTGTGGAGCACCTTTCTCTCACAACAAGATAATAATACAACAATTACCCGGTCATTCTCCTCACTTGCTACTGGTTGCAGTAGAATGGTCCTTTCCTCTGTAAACCAACATTAATGTCCAAAAGTTTGTTTCACTCACTATTCCTGTAAAATGTTGTAGCACATTGAGCCCACAGTATGGCAGTTCTGCATAATGAGGCAGTTTAAAGTAAATGTGTAACTGAAGCACACATTTAAATGTGTTCCAGTCCAAGAGTCAAATCCAAAAGTAATGAACACTTCCCAAAGATAAGAATACATTTTTTAATAGCCTTCACACATCCTTCACAAATGATGCTTTAGCAGGTGTTAATATACAAATGAAATGATCCTCGTTTTTATCTAAAATATTGTGCTCAGTTGCATTTCCTTATGCTCTTCAACTTCAGAACTGGTTTTCTGCTGACCATCCCATTTGAACATTTTTTACAAGACCTAAGTTCATTTATATTCCAGTTCTTCCATCTTTGTTATAACAGCACCTCTTCTAACATTAGATGAAACTATATCAAACACAGCAAATTCAAAACAGTGATTTTCATCTGTCTCCATATATATTTAAAAAGAGCATTAGGACCCAGGTTTCTATTCATTTCCAAAATATGATCACTGATTCTATCTTTAAATTTTTTGTTTGGTTTACCTCTATGAAAAGCCTTGCATATTTTACATAGGACAATATGCATTATATTTTGCAAGTCACAGGTGGCAGAACTTTTCAAATAAAATTCTTACTTCACTAATGGATTAACTACATAATTCTTTTAGAAAATATGTTTACATTGCTGACAATTCCAACATAGACAAGTGGCATGCTTTACAATAGATAAAATATAATCAGATCCTGCAGATAGACTAGTGGTGGACCGTAGCTGGGATAGCTACTAAAGTTCAAAAAAATGACACGGATATATGAAACTTGAATTATGTCACTGATAAAACAGAACGAAAAAAAAGATGAAAAAACACTTCTTTTAAATCCACAGAAACCTCACTGCTTCGCCGAATTGGCAAGATGTTGAACTAAAGTGTAATAAAGATTGTTACACACTGATGTTTAGCAGTTAAGTAGGACTAAATCTGTTTATATCCCAGGCATATATACATTTCCTGTAACTCTTCCAAATGATAATATAGATCTTGAACCCAACTCACCACAGTCTGTGTGGCGGGACACAACGCAGCCTGTGGAAGACAGATGTCAATAAATCAAATGTTTAAGAGCAGAGCCCATGATGAGGTGCTCAGCCTTGCCTGACTGTGCCAGGTTCTTGTGGTGAGCTTAATAGAAATACATTGTAGAAGAAGACAACAGAAAGTTGGCAAACTCACAGTTCCAGACTTGCAGGAAGCAAATGAGCGCTAAACACTGCAACAAACTCAGAAGTTCCAACAAACTAGGAAGCAAAACTCATAGGAGTAGGAAAATAAAGAATCCTTTAAGCTTTAGCATTGCCCAAGCACCTTGTGCCACACTTTCATCTGCACCATCGCAGACTTCATCAGAACTCCTGATGAAGTCTGCGATGGTGCAGATGAAAGCGCTCAACTAGTGCTTAAGGAATGCTATCGTTGTAATAAAGGATTTATTTTCAGTCTACAGCTTTTTGCTTCCTATGAGTTTGGAACTTCTGAGTTTGTTTACATAGCAATTGTGCTAGTGCTTCATTTGCTTCCTGCAAGTCTGGAACTATTGAGTTTGCCAAGGGAAGCTTCTTGTGTTTTTCTAACTACAAAGTATTGGATTGGGTTTTCTCTACCACAAGCTAAACGGATAGTCAGGACTTCCTGAGCAACCAGGCATTTGCTCTACAACATTTCATCAGCTTTACAAACATTCTAAGGTACTTTTTATGGTTGTTGTGGTCTCCCACACAGACTGTTGTGAGTTGTGTTCAAGTTACTTTGCATCATTTGAAGAGTTACAGGAATGTATATGCCTGGGATATAAACAGATTTAGTCCATTTACTTATTTTTGAACTTCTAAACATCAGTGTATAACAGTGCATGAGTTTAGAACTTCTGAGTTTGTTTACATAGCAATTGTGCTAGTGCTTCTAGTGCTTCATTTGCTTCCTGCAAGTTTGGAACTATTGAGTTTACAAAGGGAAGCTTCTTGTGTTTTTCTAACTACCAAGTATTGGATTGGGTTTTCTCTACCACAAGCTAAACGGATAGTCAGGACTTCCTGAGCAACCAGGCATTTGCTTTACAACATTTCATCAGCTTTTACAAACATTCTAAGGTACTTTTTTATGGTTGTTGTGGTCTCCCCACACAGACTGTTGTGAGTTGTGTTCAAGTTACTTTGCATCATTTGGAAGAGTTATAGGAATGTATATGCCTGGGATATAAACAGATTTAGTCCTACTTAACTTTGAACTGCTAAACATCAGTGTGTAACAGTCTTTTGTTACACTTTAGTTCAACATCTTGCCAATTCGGCGAAGCAGTGAGGTTTCTGTGGATTTAAAAGAAGTGTTTTTTCATCTTTTTTTTCGTTCTGTTTTATCAGTGACATAATTCAAGTTTCATATATCCGTGTCATTTTTTTGAACTTTAGTAGCTATCCCAGCTACGGTCCACCACTAGTCTATCTGCAGGATCTGATTATATTTTATCAGTTGTTTGTTCTTGCACAACCTTATTAGATGCTTTACAATAGGTTCATAGCTGTGTACTAGACTAATGGCCCTGGAGCCTTTACAAGCCTAGCCCATAGGATTACCCTGGCATCGTGCCACCTGACCTTAGTTCCCAGTGCATCTATTGAGTAGAGCAACTGGAGTGATCCCCAGGGTGAATTTTCTATTTCCCATCCACTCATCAAGATTTCTCTTGAAGAGGGTCAGTGAGGTGCTCTGTTTGACATGTATGGGAAGTCTATTCCATAGCATGGGCAGTTATGAACCTGTCCCTCCAGCATGTTCTGTTGATTGTGGTAATGAGGTTGAGGTCTGTGGAGCGTGTGGTGTGGAGGGATTGGGATTTCTTTAGATGTAGCATTTCTAACAGAGCTGGGTCAGACATGGCTTTGTAAGTCAAGCAGATCGCCTCTAAGTAGGCGATATGAGACAGAGAATAGTTGGAGGTTTTTTTTAGTCTGTCCATATACGACAAGTGTTTAAGTCCTAGGATTCTCTTTGTGAAGTACTTTTGTGGATGCCCCAGTTGTTGCAGGTGTTTAGTGAGGTACATGCTAAATTGGAAAATGAGACATTGTACTCAATGACTAGTCTAATGAGGGAAGAGTAGAGGGAGACGACAATGACCTCTTTCTTCCTGGATGCAAACCCTTAGTAATGAGATGTACCACATAGAAGGACTTTCTGATCATAGTGGCAATGTGGTGGTCAAAATAGAGGTTGCTGTCAACCTGTGTTCCCGGATCTCATGACACCTTCTGTGTTCAGTGGACTAGCATCGATGTGGTAATTCATGGGAACCTGTTTTTTCCCAAAGGGGATGATGACACATTTTATTGGCATTGAGCTTACGGCCATGGTTCTGACACCAGTCGTTGGTCTCGGTGAGGCCTTTTTATAGAATGTCAACATCACTTGGGGAGTTAATAATAGTTCCCAACTTGTAATTGTCTGCGAACTTTGTAAGCCAGAGTCCCTTTGTGTTGGCCAGGACTTCAGAGAAGTAGATGCCAAACAAGAGAGGACCCAAGGCCGAAACCTGTGTGACTCCTCTCAGGACTGGTTGGCAGTCTGACTTGGAGTCAGCTACTGTCACATTGTGGGTTCTATCTGTGAGCCAGTTTGCAACCCATCTAGTGATATAGGGGTTGATGCATAGCTTAGTGAGTTTTTCTATGATTCCTGAGTGTGGAATGGTATCAAAGGCCTTGGCCAGATCAAGTATGTACCACCTGTTTTTATCCACAGCTCTGGTGACTGACTCAAAGAAGTTGACCAAGTTGAGCAGGCATGATCTACCTTTTACAAAACCAAATTGTGTGGGATCCAGATTTGGAGATTCCCTATATCCTTATTTATTAGGTCCATGATGATGCGTTCCATAGCTTTGCATATCAGACTTGTCAGGCTAATGGGGCAGTAGTTCCCAGGGTCTGTAGTCGCTCCTCCTTTGTGGAGAGGGATGACTGTAGCAGTGCACCATTCGGTAGGGACAAAGCCTGAGGTGAGGCTGTGACTGAACAGGGCACAAAGGCGAGGTGCCAGTTCACTCTGTAGTTCACGTAGAACACAGCCAAGGAAATTGTCAGGTCCCATAGAAGCTGTATTCTTGGCCTTGGACTATGCTGTTTTAACCTGTGCAGCAGTAATACTGGGTGCCTGGCAATCTACTGATATTGTGATTGGTCCTTTGGGGGAGAGACGGGTAAAGTTGGCACTGAATCTGTCGGCCAGTATATTGGCAATATCTGTTGGCTCGGTATAAGAGGTACCATTGTGCAGTAGCTCAGAGCAAATCTGGGTATTGCCATGGAGATTCTTTACATAACTATAGAAGGCCTTGTGGTTGTCTTTACTATCTGCTGCAATTCTGTTTTCATAGCTAGCTTTAGAGGATTTGATGAGGGATCTCAACATTTTTCTGAGGCTGACAAGGGAGTTTTTCCAGTCATGGGACTTCACCTTATTCTGCATCAGTTTCCTCTTTCTGTTGTAAAGTTTGTTTATGGCAGGGGACCACCAGATTGGCTTCCTTTTTTGGAGGAGAGTGTCTTGGTTCTATTGGGTATGGTGAGATCCATGCATTTGCGTACGTGTTCGTACAGTGCATTGCAAAGGCTTTGCAAACTACTGTGGAGACACGCTGGTCAAATGATAAGGAATTATCGACAAGAGTGCCTAAATCCATTACAACAGTGTCTGATTTGAGGAGTGCATTGACTCTATGGTAAGTGAAACTGTTTTTTTCCAAAATGAACTATGTGACATTTTTTTTACATTAATCTGAGACTATTGTCCTTACATAACTTGTTAACATGGTCTAACTCACATTGGAGCAATTGTGGGTCAGTTGAAGACTGAATACAAAACCGCTGCTTCAGTTACTTTTTCAAAGAAATTAATGAGGTTAAGGCAGGGCCTTCCTTTGACAAAGCCAAATTGATGAGGGTCCAGGGATAAGATATCTGGGCTGTTCCTCATAAATATGTTTTTTCTGCCAAATCACTGAGGACTGAAGTCCCTAAATAATGATAGATATTTGAGTTTCAGATTTCATATCTTTTAAAAAATATATTCTTACTTTATGAGAGCAGTATTTAAAATCTGTCACTACTTTTGGGCCTTTTCTTCCTCATTAATTTCCCTGTACAGATTTATTGTGCTATGAGGTTGAGAGGGGTCTTGGTTTCTTATGGTGCTGATACTGGGAGGACCATCACATGGTGCAGGAATGAAACTAAAATCTTCCTGTACTTCCTGCATAGGGAGAGTAGGAGGGCCTTTTTGGAGATTCCTCTGAGGGCCACCAGTTAAAAGTGGCATTAGTCACTCCATGGCCTTCTTAAGCAATAGCAAGAGAAAGTTAGAGACAGAGAACCAGATTTCTACAATAAGTAGCAATGACTGGTGGTTACATGCACATAGGCAAATATTATTGTTCATCTGTATCCTGCATGGACATATTGTGTTTTTGTTTTCTGTTTTTCTGCACTTGGTAAGATAGAAAACAGTAGGATGATTTTCCAGAGGCACTAAGCTAGACAGTCCAGGCATTTAAATACATATTTGGCATTGATGTTATAGTTGCGTAATTGTTAGACATGTTTTTTATGTCCATCTTTATAGTGTGGCTAATTATTTTTACCACTGGATACAGCTTTGCTTTGTGTCACATAACTTGTCAGTGTAGATTGCTGTGTTCTACTGCCCATACTGTTAACAGGGATTCCCACCTGCAGCATGGTGGTGTCAACTTGGCTGACCTTGACAGGGGGTGTTCTACCACCACCACCACCACGGTGTCTTCATTTGTTTTGGGCCTGATTGTTTGCCTTCCTTCAGTGACATATCCATTGCCTTACCCCTGCCATTAATACATGGTGCCCTGGTCAGTCTGCCATGCCTTACTCTTCCACTTCCATTTCTATCTCCCATGTCTGTGCCCATCGCACCTGGCATGCCATGGAAATGCATCTCTCAGACTGCTGATATTTCATGGTGGCTGCCCTATGTCATGGTACACTATTGCCATGGGGTGTGAGTCTCACACTTGTATTACATTTGAATGTCTATGATGGTGTCTCCATGGTGCCATGTAGGGCACTGTCTGACTTGCCCCTTATGGTAAACCCTTATGGACTATCCATGTCTTGCTCCTGGGGTTGTTAAGCTTAACTTTGCTGCCCTTTTTGGTTATACTCTGTGCAACACATGCACTGTTTACATGCCTTACATACACTGGGGGTATGGACATAGTAGGACTGGTTATATGGCATTTCATTTTCACTCTTATGACACACACACTGTTGTACTACCTTTTTTCTGGCCTGTATATCATCATATCAATGCTTATATCATACCTCAAATCATATTAACCTTTACATATTCTCACAGCTTATACAAGCTCCTACTAGGGTAGACAAAACCTCAAAAAAGAATCAATACTAAACTAGATACTCACCTATCACCCATATTTCACCCATAATTTTGGTACACTACCTGACACTCTAAGCAACCATCTCCCAACCTTCTTCATCAGAGACCAAACTAAACTCACTAAAACTATCTCTCTTAAACACATCAGATACACTAAAAACTTCAGGGTTGACAACCTTAATACAGCCCTTAAACATTCTAACTGGTCCCCTCTTTTAACACTTCCTTTAGATGAAGCAGATGAGTATTTCAACGCTATCTTCTTAGGCCTTCTCAGCCAACTTTCTCCACCATGACGGATCCACACTGAAACCATCTATGCCCCATGGCTTACCAAGAGACTAGACAACTTATGAAGCAAAGGGACAAAGCATGGGACACCTGGCACAAAAACAGAACTACTCCTAATAGGCAACGATTCTTACAACTGAGGAAAACTGTAAATAAACAAATCAGACTAGACAAAAAATACTAAAATGAAATTCAAACTAATTATAATACCAACCCGCAAAAGTTCTAGACTGCTATAAACAGTATTCTCCAACCAGATAAATCACTAACTCCTCATCCAAGCATAGACACCACATCTATAAACACAGGCACCCAATTCAATGAGTTCTTTACCAACTCTATATTAAAGATGTCAACAGACCCACACTCCTCAACCTCCACAATACTATATAACCCATCACATAACGTTAACTCCTTCACCCTTCAACCTGTACCAACTTAAACCATCTATAGACACCTAACCAAATTTAAACACACCACTTTAGCAGTAGACAAACTACCTGCCAAATTCGTAGAAATAGCTAACAAAGCCATTTTCTACCCAGTCTCTATAATCATTACAGATCAGTCTCAGAACAAAAGGTCCCACTTCTCTGGAAAATCTCCTACATTATACCAGTACACAGAAGGGGCAACTCCACTGACCTAACAAACTGCTACCCTATAGCTATACTTTCTCTACTGGCTAAAATACTGGAAAAATGTATCCACACCCAGGTCCTAACACATCTCTTCTCCAACAATCTCCTTGCTGAAACTCAACACAGATTCCTCCCCAACCATAGCACTACCACTGCACTCATCAATTTTAATAACCTAGTAAATATATGCAATGCAACAATGGCCAACTAGTGTCTGCAGTTTTCCTTGACTTATCAAAGGCATTTGATACAGTCTCCCATACAAAACTAATAACATCACTCTCAGAATTAAAACTAACTCCCCCCACTCTATTATGGTTTCAAGACCACCTCTCCCAATGCCAACAAGCTGTTCAGTGGAAAAGCTCCCTTTCCCCCTACTTCCTGTAAAACTAGGAGTACCCCAAGGATCAATCCTAGGACCCCTACTTTTCACTATATTTACAAATAATCTTCACAAAGCCACCCCTCTAGCAAACCTGGTTCAATAGCTGATGACTCCACCTTAATCTGCTCTGCCCCCACCCTCCAAAAACTTCAAATCAAGACCCAAGAAGCCTTTACATCCATCAAAACCTGGCTTACAAACTCCCAGCTAATACTAAATCCTAAAAAGACCCAACTTATACTATTTCATCCTTCCAAAGCAGCAGCATCTACTCCCCCATTCTCTATTTCTGCATTAGATAATACCCCTATCTCCCCCATCACACGAACCAAATTACTAGGGGTCATTATTGACAATAATATGAAATTTGACAAACAGACAGCTCATACAATAACCAAAACCAATAAAAAACGAGGTACTCTTTACAGATGTAAAACCTTCCTAACCAGCAACAGTAACATTACCCTAGCTCGTACCCATCTTCTCTCTACCTCACTGTATACTTCTATCCTAATTAATCTAAACAAGAGCGATTTAAACAAGCTGTGAGTATGCTACAACAAAATAGCAAAATTCACCACAAACTCCTCCTACCGCACCCACCACTGTCAGGCCCTAAAACAGCTTTCCTGTCTGGAACTCCTTAACACCATAGCTCTAAACCAACTTCTTTGAGCTCACAAATACTGTACCAATGTGACAAAACTCCAGCCTTACAAGACCTGATCACTGTCTACTCTAATAACCGAGAACTTAGATCCACTAACAAGGCACTAATCGCAATCTCCAAAAGCCATTACAGCTCTGGTGACTCCCTGTATTCTAGCAATATTGCCAAGACTTGGAACTCCTTACCCCTACAAATCAGGGTACAACTTAACAAAACCATCTTAAAAAAACAGCTTACATCCCACCTAAACAACTCCTGGACATGCAACCGCCTAGCACCTGGCTGACATATTTTAACTCCTTTCCCCTACCCACTATCCAACCTCTTTAAAACTCCAACAGTTGCACTATATATTACCACGTTACTTGTAACCACCTAGCACCTGGCTGACATATTCTAACTCCTTTCCCCTACCCACTATCCAACCTCCTCTTTAAAACTCCCACAGATGCACTATATATTATCACATGTTACTTACCAGCTCACTGCCTCCTGCTCCCCACTGTCCCATCAATACCCACTAACTCTCCCATAGACTAAGTTGAAAAGCTTTCCCTTAAAATGTCAATGTACCTCATATGAACTTGTCTATATTCTCCTCCTTTTTTAGTTTTTCCTTTCTTGTCTTATCTTCAGTGCATCTTCAAGATTATCTCTACTAAACGTACTGTATGAACAAACATTATATGTTACTACCTGCTATACTTTTAACTATCCCCCGGATTCATGAAGCCTACGCCAGGTGCAGGCGTAGCGTATGCGGGACAACGCCTGTCTGCCGAGCGATTCAGGTACGAACCAACTCCACGTGCACTACCGGCGTACGCCAGATTTATGCAGCCCTCGGCATAGGTATGCAAATCACCCCATGCGCAGTGTTGCACCATGCTAATGAAGGCATACAGTGATTCATGAAGTGGTGCAGGCGTAGCGCAAGCCCATGGAAATGTAAACCAAAAAACATGGTTTACATTTTCCCAAACAGAACATCGGAGTTATGGAAGCGGACCAGACTCATGTATTACAAAGTTAACATATGCCAATGGCGAAATACACAGCCAATGGCACAAGAAAAGATGTACAACACCTAAAAAACAACATTTAATGTCATGTCCACAGTAACGCACAGTACAACCGCAAGGCATGTGTGTGCAAACAGGAATACAAAGGAAATATATACAAATGTCATAAAATCGCAATGAAAGACAAATCAGGATTGCACCATAATATGCAATGGTAGGCATGGCACACCACAAGCAAGGCGCAAGGTTTGCCAGGGGCCCGCGACAGTGTCCGGCGCTGTAACTATGAATTAGTAGTCAATGCCATGCAAATGAGGGAGATAATACTGAATCGCAAACGTCCCGTCGGATTAAGGATGTACCTGACGGTGCAGCGCTATAACACTGAGGAGTGTATCAGAGGTGATACATGCCATCAGCAGAGGGGTGTGCCACCATATCAGTAAGCACATTAGAGCAATGCAAATCTGGCCTGGCCATTGCTAAGCAAAGCTGCAGGACAGGGATGGGGAGGAAGGTATAGAATTGTTTAGCTGAGAGCACACATGGTGCCCGAAAGCACATGTGTATGGGGATAAAATTGTGCCCGAAGCCCGGTAAGTGGATGCACGCGCCGTGACCAATAGCAGAAACAGGAAGGTCAGGGGAAGAAAAGAAGGAAATGCCGAAGCAGGGTAATTGGCGTACTAATGAGCAATTAACACCAATCAACTCACGGCGGCCAATTGACGGCAGTAGACATGCCTGCATGCAGAAACCTGTAAAACAGGATAAGGGAGGCATAGGATTGCAAAGAAAGGAGGGGAGGACTTGGAATGCAAAGATAGGAGAACTGTCATAGCAGAGCAAAACAAACCCACAGTAGATCCACAACAGCACACATTACACAAGATATGCCAGGTCTAGGAAAGTACAAATGAAAACAGGCAGCTGGATGCATGCCAGCAAATGGTAGGTGTAACGTGCACAAATGTAAATGGAAGGGCAGGAGGTAATTCACGGCACCCAAATGTAATGCAACACCAATGGCAGCACAATAGTGGTTCTGTTAATAAAACACAGAAGATACCCTGTAGCCACGATCGTACATACACACCCTATGACATCGTCAGTGTTCACAGCAAAACAGTATAAAGTGTGAAAGCACCCAACACACACATGTGTATTCCCAAACACCGCACCATAGGTGTAAACAGATGGGGAACTTTTAAAATGTACATGTTGGGAGCTGCCATAGCTGTGTTTCATCAGCATGTGTTACAGACCGATGGTGTTGTGGAGGATAATGCTGACAACCACCGTAGGCCTCGGAAGAGGAGAAGAGTGTTCAGACCAAGGGTAACTTACCAGGGGCTACATGATCTGGAGATAGTAGAGCATTACAGGATGGACAGGTACATCTTACAGCAAATAGCAGAGCTGTGCCAGCCACGCCTGAGAACCAGAAACAACAGAGGGGAACCCATCCCAGTGGACACGAAGGTATGTGTAAGGTTGCGAATATTAGCCACAGGTACCTTTCAAAGGCCAACTGGAGATATAATGGGGCTCTCACAGGCATCGGCATCCAGGGTACTACACTAGTTCCTGGATGCCATTTTACCACATGCCAATGAGCATATATACTTCCCCCGAACTCAGGAGGAGTTGGCCAGCAATATTTGTCACTTCCACCATGTGGCAAACTACCCGGAGGTACTGGGTGCGATAGACTGCATGCACATACAAATCAAGTCACCACCCGGTGAGTATGGAACCGCAAGGGATTCCACTCCATCAACTGCCAGGTCGTGTGCAATGCCCAGGGCATTATCATGGATGTGTGTGCTGGCAGCCCTGGAAGCAACCACGACTCCCATATCTGGCATGCCTCACAGCTGTATCAGGTATTTGTCAGGGGGAACATCCCACAAGGCCACCTTGTGGGGGATGCTGGCTATGCACTGGAGCCATGGATGATGACCCCCATCAGAAATGCACACACACCAATGCAAGAACGCCATAATGAGGCACACGCACATACCAGAATCATCATAGAGCATGTGTTCGGGATGCTGAAATCATGGTTCTGGTGCTTGGACACATCTGGTGGAGCCTTACAGTACTTTCCAGGCACGTGTGCCCACATCTTCAAAGTATGTGTCATGCTACATAATATGATCCTGCGGAAACAGCTGCAGCAGGGTCAAAATGGGGGAGGGTCTCACAGCCGACCACAATTGCCAAGACCAACACAGGCACAGAGGGATCCAGACCACGGACACACTGTGCCAGCCCCAGTAGGCAGACGGAGGTGTGCCCAATATGCCTACGCCTTGGCAAAGAGGGAACATATAGCACATACCTTGACAGTATAGGCTCCCATGGACTGACACCCCTCCCCACCTGCACACACAGTAACATGGATGGCACACAAACACGACTACCTGTAAATTGTGATGTATAGGTAGCCCACTGTGGAATCCTACATAGGCAGCCCTCAAACACTGTACACGCAACAGCCATTGGAACATGGAAATGTCAACACCTGAACAGTAGATGCACCTATCAGCATCTGTTGGTGCTGTGTGTATAGGTTCTCAGGTACATCGGTAGGTGCACGCCCGATTGTCAGAGGCAAAACACCAAACGGGGCAAACAGTGACTCCCGTCGCCACAACATCGAGTAAGCAACTGTCGCTTACTGGAGCATAGGCAATCACGGGAGCACATGTGTGTAAGCACTGTCCTACACAAACTCATCACGGATTACCCGCTGCATTACTGAGGGGCTCCACAAAATGTAATCATGGATGTTGTGTCAAGGCAGGGGATGTACCCATGACAGGCATTTGTCACCCCGGCATGCTGCATCCATGGTCGTATGAAGGTGTAGCAAATTATTGGGTGTAGCTAATTGTGATATACATACCCAATGCCGGAGTACAGCCAGTAAACATCACATGGACATACCATTAACTGGACCCATCAATATGTAAACTAACAGAGTTATCCATGTGACTGTAGTGTGGAGTAACTGCTGTAGTGTACTGCACATACAAAATGACATAATTAGTGTACAACCCCCAGATGTCCAAGTGGTACATGCAGTGACTGTCATGCATGTTCCCGGTCCCATGTCCCGCAAGGGATGTAACGTAATCCTGATGGCACTGGTAATGCATTCCAGATACAGGTCATCAGAATATGTGAAGCACACATTAGCGGGAATAAGCATTGCCCACAGCTGGTAAGCGATGTTTAAATACGACTATACTGATATGCACGAAACAGGGCTAAGCGTCACTGACCACTGTGCAGATCACGGTCAATGATGTACAGAACAGGTGACACCAGCATTAGTCACCCCTGAACAAATAGCGCCTGCTCTGAAGGATAAAATGACCACTGCCAGGAGTGGAACAGGCATTCATGTATACAATCGCCCAACACTATTGCTAGGCAAGATGTACGTACGGTAGGGTTGCCACAGTTCACATGACCAATGTGGGACATACGCCAGATGTCTGCAGGACGACACATACACTCGGCCAGTATGAAAACCAGAACGTCAGTGTTTTGCATAGATAAAAAGTTTATTCTAGTAATGGTCGCAGGTATGTGTTCCATAGGTGGGTCAGATACAGAATAAGTGTTTTATGCAACTATGACATAAACTATAGGGAATATGTTTGTCCCAAAGTCGCAGGACATTTGTATGTTCACAAATATTTCACAGGACACAAATGCACAAAGAGTGACTGCCCCTCCCAAAGTGGGATGAGAGGTAATCTTAACCTATGGCAGGTGTGTAATGTGACAGGTACAGACACAAATGTGCGAAGTCCAGGAAACACAGTATACACTGACAAACACACAATGAAAGGCATAGCATGCCTGTCACCACCCCTGTCCGAGATATGTATATATATATATATATATATATATATATATATATATATATATATACAGATATATATATATATATATATATATATATATATATATATATATATATATATATATATATATATGTATACACATATATAATACAGATAGAAAGGGCAATAGTGTGATATATGTCAATATATATATAGACAGGTCGACGACATTCAAAACACCTTTGAGGTACAAATAAACAGGATACCGCCAACTATGGAACGTGTCACACACCGACACGCATAACCAGGAGGCTGAAAGACAGAAAGTACCAAACAAAGTCCTATGCACGGGGAATTGCACGGTCCAAACCAAATGCACAAAAACAAAAAATAGACCAGCAAGGGCAGATCCAGATGTAAAGTATATATTCCAATCCTTTATTAACAGACCGGTTTTGGCATTAA
Organism: Protopterus annectens; assembly: GCF_019279795.1. Classification (NCBI taxonomy): domain Eukaryota; kingdom Metazoa; phylum Chordata; order Ceratodontiformes; family Protopteridae; genus Protopterus; species Protopterus annectens. The sequence continues at coordinate 81,841,273 of NC_056749.1, forward strand.
CTGCCTTCTTCAGTGTAGGACAAACAGAAAATGTCCTGTTAGCATACATAATATATATTAAATAAGAACCAATAGGCATTGATTAATCATGAATATTCATGAGAGATTGAAAAATGTGAAATACAACCAAAGCCTAAAAAGTTTCGTCATGCAAAACATGACAACAACTAACATATTTACTGTAACACCTACTATAATTCATAAATATAGAATACAATGAAAAGCCTAAAGCTTAATAAAGCTTAATAAAGCTTAATACAGTCACTCGCAGGAACTGATGTAAAAAACAATGTCAGGATACAAAATGAAAAAATAAAAATAAACATGTTATCTTAGAGAAATACCCTATAATCAAAACTATTGTCAATAATACCCTATTAAAAAATAAATGGGTATATGCACTACAAATAATCTGAAAATAATGGAGATGAATGGAAAACATCTCCATTTGACTCTAAATACTTAATTATGTATGATCAAAAATTGTCCTGAAAATCCTACATATGGTCAGCAATAACCTATGAGAAATGAAAAACATATGAATATATATATAACTAGACATACTATACTCATCCATGTAGTGTAACATCCAATGTGAAAACCAACTATGTGTAACCCTTGAACATGCAATGTAAAGAGACCCAAAGAAATATCATACTAAGAACATATTAATCAAAACATGAGAAAACATTCCCAAAAAGAGATGTAGTGTCTGTATAACAAACACTAAGACACTACCTACAATCTTATGAACAGAGAAATTCAATACATATAGTCAATTACAGGTGATCATTTAAACCAGGAGGGACAAATCCCCCAAAACTGGTAATCCAGTATTTTTCTTTATAATCCAAAAGACCATGCCATCCTTGTTTATGACTGCAATCACCTGTAATACAATCAATGATCATGAACCTGACTTATGCCTTATGATGTTTGAAAGTGTATTGATACAGAACACTGTTGGGTTTAGCAATATCATACTGAAAACATATTCATCAAAACATAAAGAGACAAAACTTGTTATATGCACATGCCCATAGACCCCACACCTCATTTCAAAGAAGAAATTGATTCCTTCTTGAAACTTGCTTTAGAGGAGGGGATTATTAATAAAAAAAGTTTTTCTTCCTTGACTGTCTCTGAGCCTCGTAAACAGATTTTATATATTTTGCCAAAGATTCATAAATCATTGAACAAACCCCCTGGTAGACCTATAGTTTCTGGAATGGGATCTCTCATTGAACCTTTATCAGCCTTTCTTATGAAATATCTCAAACCTCTGCTGGGTTTGATTAGGTCCAGGTTGCAGGACACAACCCAATTTTTACAGATCATTGCGGATACCCAGTTAGAACCAGGATGGTATTTATGCACCTTGGATGTCAAGGCATTATATACCAGTATTCCACATTGGGCAGGCCTACAATCTCTTGAATATTGGCTCAATAGGGCAAATTTGTACTCTCCCGGATTCAATACTCTACTAATTTGTTTGTCGGAACATGTACTCAACAAACATGTGTTATATTTTCAAGGCCAGTGCTATTGGCAATTGCAGGGTACAGCAATGGGGGCATCCTTTGCCCCCATTTATGCTGACCTGTTTATGGCTTACTTTGAAGAGTACATGATTTATGACAACCAGCATAACATCTACCAGGTTGAGATGGATATCTGGCGACGATATCTGGATGACTGCTGGCTAGTGTGGTGGGCGGATTTGGCTTACTTACATGAGTTTGTTGATTACCTTAATAGTAATGTTTGGGGACTGGAATTTTCATTAACATCTGATCAGAATACTATCAATTTCTTGGATGTTACTATTTCCAAAAACCAGGACCATACATTATCTTGTAAGGTTTTCCGTAAGTATCCGCAATACAACACTTTGCTACATGCCTCGAGCATGCATCCACGCCACACTATCAGGAGTATTCCAGTTTCACAATTCATGCGCATTAAGCGCCTCAGTTCTCAGGATGCTGAATATGAATCAGCTAGCATGGATTTATGTACCAGATTTGTCAACAGGGGTTATGATTATAAAGATATCAATCTAGCCAGATGTAGGGTTAATCATATGAACCGAGAAAATTTGTTGGAGTATAAATCTGAGACAAACACTACATTGAATACCACTATACGATTTATCACTACCTATGGCAGGAATATTAATATGCTCAGGAATATCATCAATAAACACTGGAATATTTTGCTTGCTAATGATCACTTGAGGTCACTTTTAGGGCAACAATGTAAATTTGCTTATAAACGTGGCAAAACATTGGGTTCTTATCTATCTCATTACAAACACATAGATAGTGGGAGTACCACCTATAAACAACTTACATTACAAGGGGATGAGTTATTTGGTTCCTTTCCTTGTGGCCATTGTGGGTCTTGTTCCTTGATGAATAAATCCAAGGAATTTTCTAGTCGTAATACCAGTAAGATATACAATATCAAAACCTTTGGCAACTGTAGTAGTGATTGGGTTGTGTACCTAGCAACCTGTTATTGCGGTGCGTTTTATGTGGGCCAAACTTCAAGTGCCCTCAGATCAAGAATGAATGAACATCGCAGTGATATTAAGAATCACAAACCCAGCAGTGCTCTGTATCAACACACTCTCAAACATCATCAGGCAAAATTCAGTTTTATGATTATTGATCGCATTACAGGTGATCGTAGTCATAAACAAGGTTGGCATGGTCTTTTGGACCATAAAGAAAAATACTGGATTACCAGTTTGGGGGGTCTTTTCCCTCCTGGTCTAAATGATCACCTATAATTGGTTGTATGTATCGAATTTCTCTGTACACAAGATTGCAGATGGTGTCTCAGTGTTTGATATATAGACATCACATCTCTTTTTGGGAATGTCTCTTTATGTTTTGATGAATATGTTTTCAGTATGATATTGCTAAACCCAACAGTGTTCTGTATCAATACACTTTCAAACATCATAAGGCATAAGTCAGGTTCATGATCATTGATTGTATTACAGGTGATCGCAGTCATAAACAAGGATGGCATGGTCTTTTGGATTATAAAGAAAAATACTGGATTACCAGTTTTGGGGGATTTGTCCCTCCTGGTTCAAATGATCACCTGTAATTGACTATATGTATTGAATTTCTCTGTTCATAAGATTGCAGGTAGTGTCTTAGTGTTTGTTATACAGACACTACATCTCTTTTTGGGAATGTTTTCTCATGTTTTGATGAATATGTTCTTAGTATGATATTTCTTTGGGTCTCTTTACATTGCATGTTCAAGGGTTACACATAGTTGGTTTTCATATTGGATGTTACACTACATGGATGAGTATAGTATGTCTAGTTATATATATATATATTCATATGTTTTTCATTTCTCATAGGTTATTGCTGACCATATGTAGGATTTTCAGGACAATTTTTGATCATACATAATTAAGTATTTAGAGTCAAATGGAGATGTTTTCCATTCATCTCCATTATTTTCAGATTATTTGTAGTGCATATACCCATTTATTTTTTAATAGGGTATTATTGACAATAGTTTTGATTATAGGGTATTTCTCTAAGATAACATGTTTATTTTTATTTTTTCATTTTGTATCCTGACATTGTTTTTTACATCAGTTCCTACGAGTGACTGTATTAAGCTTTATTAAGCTTTAGGCTTTTCATTGTATTCTATATTTATGAATTATAGTAGGTGTTACAGTAATTATGTTAGTTGTTGTCATGTTTTGCATGACGAAACTTTTTAGGCTTTGGTTGTATTTCACATTTTTCAATCTCTCATGAATATTCATGATTAATCAATGCCTATTGGTTCTTATTTAATATATATTATGTATGCTAACAGGACATTTTCTGTTTGTCCTACACTGAAGAAGGCAGTTAATGCTGAAACCGGTCTGTTAATAAAGGATTGGAATATATACTTTACATCTGGATCTGCCCTTGCTGGTCTATTTTTTGTTTTTGTGAAAGACAGAAAGAACACAGTACTGGAACAGTAGAACCACGAGCAATATGACAATAGTAAGGACATGTAGTCACCGCTGGCGGCAGTGCGGTCCACGTAGGTACCGTGTACAACTGTGGTTGTGAGTGATGTAGCCTGTGTATGTGTGTGTTGAGGGTGCCATGTGTGTTCCCGTGTGACTAAAGTGTGTGTGTGTGTCTGCATTGTGTGTCTGTAGGTGGCAACCTGGAGGTAGATGATTACGGTAGGTGTGGGTATAGATAGCCGTAGGCATGCGGTAAACACCTATCCCACATTGGGAGGGACAGCCCCCCCTGGGCAGGTGTGTCTTGACATGAAACATTACAAAGGGCAACTGTCCGAGAGTTTAGGACATTAGTATGTCCCAAATATTATGCAATAGTTGCAGGAAATACTCATGCCTGTATGTAAGAAACGGAAATGTTACATGCAAACCGATAAGTAGTGAAGGACCAAGAACAATTGGTATGTAATGAGGATAAAAGTATGTGCTATCCTGTGTACTGACCGTAGCCATATGTCAGCCTGCAAACACCACTGTGTGACCCGCAAGTGTCCAACTATGGCCATATGAAAAGGTGGCAAGCCATGTGACAGAGGGTCTGACACCAACACCACTGCAATGACTGCAAATATCTGGGACGGACATACACGGGATAGCGGTCATTTACAAATATCCCTGCACATATCGCCGTACATCCGGAGGTATGGAAGTATCAACCTCACCTGCATACCATAAAGAAACCAATTAACAATGGCCCAAAGTAAATTCCCATAACAGAAGTCTATTAAGTGATAGCACTGTAATTAGGGAAGGGGCCCACAAACATATATATGGACTACGTAGAAATGCAAGCCCCACAAAACCGTATATGCTACGCACACTCGCCTACATCCCCCACACTGGAAACAATAGCAATACAGAGACCGTAACCACAGCCCAAACATCTAGTTAGTCAATTACATCTGCTGAACCATTAACAAACCTTGTGAGAGGCACATTTAAAGGCACCATGCAAAATTGTATCTGTCTTATAATGGAACAAACGGCGATGTTACAGGTGTTTGCAATAGTCCTTTATCAGATGGGTGGGATGACAGGTACAGTCACAGGTAGAACCACATATTCAAGCCATCACACACAATCCACGGGGGACATGTCTCCAAAATAGACTTGGCTCTACACATAGCAGTTGCAATTACACACAACAAAACACAATACAGGCCGTCTCCCTGAAGGCAGGGCAAATGGTCAACGCCCAAGTGGAGAATTCAATTATACCCCACTGTTGCCGCGTAATTGGCGAATGGAGTAGCTGCACAGCTGAAGTGCGTGTAATTAGTCACAATGGACCACCAATTGGCGGCAGTAAACCACATGTTGCAGGTATAGACGTATATAAGGATGACTTGCCAGATATGCAAACTGTACGCTCATGCCGTAAAACAGTTGAAAGAGTGATACAGAAGAGCGAGATAGAGATGAAACGCCAGAACGATATCAAGGTATGTAGAACACTAACTGTATGTATAGTATGTTCTGTATCAAGTTATGTCAGTGTATGCATAGCCTGGTTTGCAGTAATTAAAAGTGTCCGCCATGCATAAAGTGGGGAATGGTATTTATGTAGTGATGTCTTGCTGATCGTACTAATGCTTGTAGAAGATGTGCGTCCAGCAGTGGGCCACATGGTAAACAGCACAGACACCACAAGGGATGCAACATGATGGCTTTAAACAGAACAATGTCATACAACCTGCCGTCAGTGGCAGGGTATGTCCAATAAGTACGTGCCATAGCAGGGGATAGTATATGTAGATATACTGTAACAGTACGCATGTGTATGGGCATATAACATCAATGACATGTCTAAGGTGGACCCTCTGTGCAAGTATGCTTTGAATTATAAGATACCATGTAAAACATGTGTAATGTATAGTACAGTAGATTGATATGTCAGATATGCTACACAGGAGAACAGGCATATGATGCAAAACAAAGGTATCGTATAGTGATGCGAGTAGTATGTAATTAATATATGTATAAACAGTTATGATGAAATAAATAATATGTAATCCACTCTGTGCATTTGCAAAGGACGCAAACATTACTCCCATACTAGAATAGCAGAAAAGATGTGACAGACAAACATGAACATGATTGGCATGTACAATAACAGTATACATATGGCCTGTAGTCATGGGACATTGTGATAGTGTGACAGCTAATCTAACTGGAAGGGCTATACCAGTAACCATGCACAAAGGACATGTAATAGCTCCACAGGTTCATAGTGGGGTACCATGCAGTCTGGCAAGTCTATGTGTAATAACAACTACAGTGTGCACATCAGTGGCACCTCTCTAGGGTAGTGTCCTGTGAACAGAAGAGCCATGTGTAACTTGCATCTCTGGACAGTACAGCCACTGCAGTGATCCCTGGTGTACATGTGTCCACCATCCACCAAGTGAGGTATCACATGAACACTGCTACTGACTGTCCATGCGTGATGTACATAGGAATCATGTCCCAAAGCATGGTGAGTGTCCGGTCTGGGAATGCAACCCCCAAGCACATGCCACACACTGTTGCGTGTGTGCACATATCCATGAGCGTCATGCTCATAGTGGCTATTGTGTATGTCGTGTATGCTGAGTATATCCATAAACATATTTGCAGACATGGTCCCTGTCTTTGCAGCAGACGTCACCCCTGAGTATGTAGTCCGCAAATGTGTACAGACGTGGTGTCTGTACATAAGCCGCAAACTTTAACAGTCGTAGCTCAATAAACGGCATGGTGTTTTAATGTTGAGTTATGTAAAGCTGTTGTGTAAGGTACACCCTAAGCAGGGTGTTGTACCCATGGATGTGTGTATAAGTCCGTTGTTCAGAGGTACAATGGGTGCCTATGTACCAGCTACACACCCAGTACAGACATGTGCGGATACGTAGAAGGAAATCCACGCTACAGTGGCAATGTGGTAATCACAGGAGAGTGTGCGACATACATGTGTCTTACAAACACATACAATGCGACATGTATGTAGGGGACTAACACCTATGTGATAACCAGTGGGTAGATGGTGTACTGCAAAGGTAATGTTCATACCAAGTGTCATGCAGGTAGAGGCCATGATGTTCATATCGGTATCCATCACAGTGACACCCATATGGATGGGGTCTGTATCAGCTGGTGGAGCAACAATGGTGCTGGGTATGGAGTGGTCTGTAAAGCTAGACAGGGAAGCCCCCTCAGTGGTAGCCTGTACCTCAGGGAAGCATATACCAAACATGAGGGCCCCATGACTGAGGACTGTGGTATGCCAAGTGTAACTGGAATGCAATATGTGATATGGCATGCCACCCTCAGTGTGTGTGTCTCGTCCATTAGCCACTTTGCATAACATCCGGAGACATATGTTGTGATGTGCAGGTGGATGTGTATGTTGTCAATACCAGAATGGAGAACGGTGCTGAATGGCAGCGAGAGGACAATGCAGGCCATGTGAACCCCCGTGTCATCATCAACTATTCTGGCGACTGTATGAAAGATGTTCAACAGGTGTAGGAGGCATGCTGTGGCCCCAACAAGACCAACCCAGCTGGCATCAAAGGACTGGAGCACAACAAAGACTCAGCGAATGATGTCCATGATGATGTGCCCTATAGCCGTGCACAACAGTCCAGTGAGGTGTGTAGGGCAATAGTCCCAGTCATGCATTGTGGTGCCACCTGTGTGGAATGTTACTGTCGCTGTGTGCCAGTCAGGGGCCACAATGTCTAGTACAAGGCTATTACTGAATATGGTGTCCCAGTGGGGAGACATGCTGTTCAGAGGTCTGTGGACATCACAGCCTGGGATATTGTAGGGTGACAAGGGGCCTGTGTCCTAGGACATATAGAGTGCAGGTCAGTACTGTGTAGGTGTGACTGCAGGTACACCGCAATGTTCCTACAAGGAATGTGGCCCTGCAGGGAGTGAGAGGGTGTAATGTTAGCATTGAAGCCATCAGACAGCATGTTGCCAACATCACCTGTTACTGTCATGTTCCAGAGTGACAGTTGTATGTGTGAGCAGATGTGGGTATTGCATACGACTACTGACATACCACCATAATGCCTTGTGGTACATCTCGGAATGTGTCGCAGTAATGTGGATGTAGCTAGTTATGGAGTATGTGATGAGGGATCCTGTGGCCCTACCGAGGCTGACCAGTGAGTTACCTCACCCATGGGAATGTACACCACTGTGTAACAGCCCCCACCTGTTGTTGTAAAGTATGTCCGTGGGACCGCACCCCCAGAATATCGTCTATAATCTGGTGTGTACCATCATGGCTCTGTGTGGAATAGCATGAACCATATTGTTGTGTACATGCTAATGAAGTGCACTGGGGTATGTCTCAGCATTTGCATGTGCATTGTCCACCTGCACATGTGTCATGACAACAACAACCGCTGTCATACAACATCTGTATTTGGTGTTGTAGTACTCATCTACTGTGTATGCCATGAAGTGTGTGGTGCCGGTATGTGGCTAACAAGGGTGAGTAGCATATTTTCGGATTCCACCAATGAGGGGATAACCCCAGGTGTGGAACAGCAGTCACATGTTGGTAGTGTCCATGTCAAGGATACTGTTGGTCTTGGAGGTGGTGTATGGGTCGAACCAGCCAAGCGGAGGTTATGACTCACGCACAGCATATGCCTAATGTGTCAGTGCATGTGCGGCTATCACAGTTATGTGTGGGTTACTGTCATTCTCACATTAGTAGCAGCAGTAGTTCCGGACACAGTTATATGCATGTGGAGCACCTGTGATGCATTGTGCTAAGTAACCAGCCGGGATGTGTGTACAACATAGTGGAATATGGGGACACCTCAGCCGTAGGTGTGCCAGTCCAGGTACGTGCCTGAGAGGTACGGTCCGTCTATAACCAGTCATTGCAGGTGTGCTCTGCAGAGCCAAGAGGCAGGTCCCAGTCACTGCTGAGATATTGAAGTGGTGCAGTATCAGGTGTGCCTTGCCTGTGTGCATCACAGAGGATGATGTCAAGCATTGTGTGACATGACCACGTGCTTTGCTAGCCAGTTCCTGTTTTGGTGGTGACTGTTATTGGACACTGTGCAAGACAGGCAGTATAAAAGCAGCAAGAGTCCAACATGTGATCCGTACTCCCAGGGCTGACAGGTGCAGGTCAACTGTGCCACAGCATCATGTTGTTTGACCGGGTCTGTCAAAGTGGACGTATACTAGACACCTGTGGAATGACAGCAGAAGCATGGACAACTGTTGGGAGTGACACAGTCATTCGTAGTACAGTGGTAAAAGGTCCAGATGACTGCAAAATGCTTCCCAGGGCTTGCACCACACCATCAGGGTTACAATACTGGTGGGCTATTAAATGTCCCTGCACATGTAGTCTGTGCCCTGAGATACAACTTCAGTCACACAAACATAGAAGATGAGTCACACCGTACCTGCTGACTTGTGGCATGTGTGCATAGGTTATGTTGCAGAACCAGTTACTTGATAGCAGGATGTAAGTGACTATCGCCTTGTGTAGCCTGCTGAGTGGAACAGCAGTGTGACTGCCGACAGTCACCTAAGACAGGTGTTTTGTGTATGTTATGACACCCTATTGGCTGTATGTGATGGGCACATGTGTCTGTGGGCTATAGGTTGGCGTGGTTGTGTTTGGCAATGTGGGCTGTCATTGGTGCCTACACAGAGTATGGTGGGGTACTGTACAAGGTGTCTCCGTATGTGTGGCCTGTGGTGGGTGTCATGTGGGACTATGTGATGTGTGGGGTGCGTTGCCAATGTTGTAAATCCCCACATGACTGTCAGGTGCAGTCAGGGTTGGTGACAGTATAACCCCCAGCAGGGCTGCATATATGCATCCCCCAAAGGCTGCACTGTTGTATGTTGGGAGGTGTGCATTGACTGTGTACATGAGAATATCTCTATTGCCACATGTACAACATAGTCATCATAGTGACAGGCAATAGCACTGGTACGTGACAGTTGGACATGCCTGTATATAAGTGGCATGTGCCAGGTGGACACGCCGTATAAACCACCATGTCTCATGAGGTATGTGAGTGATGTGTGTACGACAGCTGTTGTACAGTTATCAAGCTGGAAATGTATGGACAGACAGTGTACCTGTGAGGACTGGTGTGAAATGGGTGCTAAACTAAGCAGTAGCTCATAACGTGTCAAGAAGCTCTGAACAAGTGCCGAGCATGCCCATGCATTACAGATAGGGTGTTGGATAATATCAACCTACAAGTGTTGATAACAGTTATGATTGGAGGCACCGCATCAGAACACTGCCGGGTATGGTCTGCAAGTCCATGAACCATTATCAATGTAGATGTTAGCAGTACAGATGTACAAGACAGTACGGATGTTCGGCTACAAATGCCTTTGTATGTCACAGGAGTGTTCTACTAGTGGCCTGTTGACAGACTCACAACTACTAAAGGTGCTACAGTGACATGTGCATATCACATGGTGTCAGCTACAGTAAACTAGGGTTAATGTGTTGTACCCCACCCGCATTGTAGCCCATACCACACAGACAAATGTAAGCCATCTGTGTATGTGATGATGTCAATGGCCATGACCTATGGGCAATAGTTGTCACAGTGTTGTGAACAACATACAGAATGGGCTGTGTGTGTAATGTGTGTGACATATGTGCACATTCTGGTGGATGATATCAGCAATGACACCACTAGGGGAATACCCCCATACCCATTAAGAAACACCTATGATGTGGTCAACAGTATGGACATGTGTTAGGGATGGTGTAGTGTAGTACACCTCCCTGAGCTGGAGATGTCTCCCTGGCCCTTTAGGTAGTCATCCGTGGTATCCATGACATGACAGCGTGGTATCCATGAGCATGGAGATCATTGGAGAGGCATACACAGCACCCGTGTGACCACTATTGGAATACACATCACCCTCCAGGGGTAGGGCCCATGCATGGATGGCCGATACCAGCCTCCACAATATTCACCTCCAGTATGCAGCATGCTATCCACCTTGCATACAGACATATGCCACACTATGCAGTTAGACATGCTACATGTCCATAGCCTGATATGAAAGACATACGTCATGGACAACCACCATCCTACAACTAGGATGGCTACATGCTGGACAGATCCCTGTGCCATGCCTGTGACATACTCCTGCTATACCATGCAGCCCTGTCCACATAGCTGCACATATCATCCCTGTCATACATGGTGTGATGGCCGTATGGTAGATGTAGTATCATCTATCTGGATCAGTAATGTGTCACTGATGCCCCTCTCGGTGGCGTAATGGGTGTCGGATACAGCTAGGAAACCCAGCCCGTACATACTATAGCCGATAACCTTACCTGCGAATGACGTCCCATGTCCCATGTCTATCACATGTGCAACACAGGTGATCCATGGCAGGATGTTGAACAGCTGTACAGTGCAGTGTAGATGTCTATGGCAAAACAGATGCATGTACAGGTTTCCATGCGTACTTGGTGCATTGTCACTACCCAAGTCCAGTAAGGCTGTGTCTGTGTTGATATGTGATGTATCCATCAGCATCAAGGTCAACAGCATTATCGTAGATACATCAGGCATGTGTAGATAGGTAAGAACACCAGTGCAGGCAAACAGACATGCCCACATGGAGACAGACGTCACATGCAGTAAAAACACTAATGAGGTGACACACATATATGGGGTTGATATCCAATGCATACTGGGTGTTACATGTGTGTGACACATACATGCCAGTCGTTAGTGTCATGTTGATTTGCAAAGATAAATGTGCAGATGTACTAGAAATATATGTGCAGCAGTATCACTGTACAGGTCTGTAAATGTGACCTGTCACCTTCATCATGTCTTACAGATAATGCCGCATACATGCCTACCAGCATACAGCTGACAGGAGGATGATGTTGCAATCCTGTACCTCCATGAGAACTACGAGGTGTTATTTAGCCATGTGCCACAGCATACACAGCAGTGGGATGACCTGTGGCAGGATCTTCATAGGAGGGTCAATGAAGTGGGCGGCCGCAACCGCACCTAACAGCAGGTGCGCAGACACTGCACGGACTTGATATGTCATGCAAAACAGCATGCCACTGCAATCGCCAGGGAATAAGGTAGAACAGGTGGTGGGTCACCAACCCAGCCTCCACTCACACACACAGAGGAGCTACTGGCCAGTCTGGGAACACCCTTGGAACAGCCCCCACAAACACTAGCTGCCATCGTGGAGGTGGGTGTCTCCCAACCAATGAACCTGGAGTTGCCTGGTAAGTCAGTACTGAACATATGGCCAGTATATCCCACGTACGTGCATGTGTCAGTGTAGTGTCCATCATGTAATGTAACAACATATGCAAGGTATGTGGACACACATGCTTTATGCTACCCTGTGTATGCACCATACCTCTGAACTGTACAGGTATTTGCAGGATGTCCAGATGTCTGCCTCATATTGTCGGTGTGTTCCCCTTAATATCTGTCCCTTTCTGGCAAATAGCTGAGGAATGGAGTCATTAAATGATGACATACATTTGTGTTTACTACTGCACATTCCGTGTAAAACCCATGTGCATGCAAACCTATTAGTCTAACAAATTTCTAAGTTAGTAAGAGCAATATGTCACAGTTGTCCCTATATGTCCCCCATCATAGTAGGCTTTGTCCACATTTATTGTTCTAAGAGGTTGAGAGTTATGGTATGCACACATGTGCTGACTATATACTATTGTACAGGCGAATGGGTTAACTTGCACTGTGCACCCTGTGGCTGTCATACAGTCATGGATAATGTTCATACTGCTGTGTCACCCTATTCAGGTACCACTGGCATGCCGCACAGACAAGAGTCCGTTGCAGGTGAGACTGTCATTGGTATCAGGCATGTCAAAGTATAGATCTATTCGCCATGTGGCCAGTTAACATGGATATACAGGTCGCATCACTCATCATCCACACAGGCCACCCATGTGCAATATATACAACTGAAATGATACACAGTGATGAAACTACAGTATTTGTCATTACTACAGGTGTGTCCAGCTGTGAATACAATGGTGGAGGTGTTCTACAATGGAGGCATATGTACAACACAGTGGAACAAAACGTGTGGTACACAAACCAGTACCGCACAGTGAGCAGTGATACAGGCAGACCACAGGCATCACCATTGTGTTTTATGCCCCTGCAATGGTTTCACACATTGTGATGTTCCATCCGACATGTCTGAGACACGTAGCGTTTTGGTTGCAATATTGTCACAATTTCCCATAACCCATACCCCACATACCACACATACACCTGTTTTCTGCATACCCCTGTGGATGGTGACATATCCAACATCTATGGGTGTATGTCATATGGGACAACACAGACATGTGTGATAGATGGCCATCACATACATGACTAACACATGTGCACACATGGCCATAGGGGATGGCCAGAGACACATAGCCACACAGAAGATGGGATGTGGATACACCCTGTCCCACTTTGTCCACACATGGTCCAATTACAGCCGTACTAGACTGATTGTACAAGTGATGTGGTATGCTGCACATCCTAAATGCCTGTGCACAGCTAGTGGAGGTGTCAGTGATGTGTACCTCATAAGATGTGTTGAACATGACGTCTGTGTCATAGCATGACGGTAGTCACCTTCACAGATTCCACTGACAGTGACACCAGGCCACAGATACTGTATTTTTCCCTTCCCACCATAGGACATCACTGTTAGCTGTGTACCTTGTGTGCGTGGTACATCAATGTCATGTGTGAAATGGTGATGTGACAGGTCTGCTATGTGTGGACATGGTTGCCAGGCAGCTAACACTCTGTAGTCATCATGCAGGGGTGTCATCTGTATGTCCTCCAGTGACCTGTCACATGACACAGCATGGTTGGGTGTGTATACACCTCAGCATCATAGGTCACAATCCACAGGTATGTCATGGGTATGCATGCAGTTCTGGATATGCAATGCGTACATAACATGCACTGTTTAGCAATATAGATGCCTCATGATGCCATGCAATGGCACAGTGCCGGTACATCACACTCTACAGCAATGTAGACGGCTCACAGTTCCCTACCATGCCCATGCACATTTGCTCAACATGCATTCTATCTGTAGGGCATATGGACAACACCGCAATGTGATACCTAGTACGATGCTGTACATGTGTCAGGACACCATTGTGTCAGGCATACATGCATGTTAATGCACACGTCAGCAGATTACATGTCAAGGTCACGTCCGCCATGTGTACTGTTATCCTGTTCTGGTCCACATGGTGTATCACGGGGATGCATGCATACTACCATGATTGTGTGAATTGCATGGCTAATGATATGACACCTGCCTGCTATAGTGTGCATTCCAGGGGGTATGCTTACAAACACTATTGATGTCTGAACTGCATGCTGTCAGCTGGATCACAAGCATGCTGCATGCCATCTGTCATCTCACATGCATGGTGTGTCAGTGTGTGTCAGTGTGTGTGTGTGTGTGTGTGTGTGTGTGTGTGTGTGTGTCTATTGTAATTTTGAGTCTTTCCTTGCATTCACAGGTGATGTAGGTGTGTTACCATCCTGCGGTCCATCTGATAGTATCCCCACAGATGCTAGCAGTGATGAACATATGCACGAGGTACAGGCAGGGATGTCAGGGGTGGAATCTGTGCCAACGGTTGCCATCCCAGCTATGTCCCCCTCTTCCCTGCACACAGTTCAGCTGCCAACACATACCGCATCTACAGTGGTCATAGAGGAAGGACAGTCAGCGTTTGTTAGCGTTGAACAGGAACATGTGGTGACTACAGAAGGTGTGTCTCCACACCATGGTGGCAGTATACTGACTGCAGATGTGCCACACTGGCATGTGGCTGGTGCTGCTCGTAGGAGGACCTCTGGCAGACATGCACCTGCAGGACATAGCGCAGCAGCTGGGATCACCAGACGCATGTTCCAGACTGTAATGGCGGCACAGGCACGTGCTGAATGG
Organism: Protopterus annectens; assembly: GCF_019279795.1. NCBI lineage: Eukaryota > Metazoa > Chordata > Ceratodontiformes > Protopteridae > Protopterus > Protopterus annectens. Next base: position 81,856,340 of record NC_056749.1, read on the forward strand.
CAGAACAGAGAAGGGCAGAGGCTGCAGAGGGCTGCTATCAATACCCTAAACAACAACATCCAGGCATTGGTAGGTGCTCAACAGCAGCTTGCTGATGTTCTGGACAGGCGATTGGGTGACATGGTCAGAATCCTTGACCATGGCATGGCAGTCTGCGAGCATGAGCTGTCTGTGCTGGAACATCTGGTAGGGGTGAGGCATAGGACACATGGACGTAGGCCAGCTACACCACCTAGAGCAGGTCAACATGAGCATGCCACCTCACATGGCCGCTCCCATAGTGCCGGTAGCATTAGCAGTGCAGCTGGTGCTGCACTGTCCACACCAGGTCACAGCAGGCCACGTGGACATGGCCCTGTACGTTCCCAGTGGGGACACAGTTCCAGTGGCCATGTGTCGTCAGACAGTAGCCATTCTGTACCTCTGCCTGGTAGTGCCCTTGCAACCCCTGGCAGGCACAGGACATGTGGCCGTGTCCGGTCGCAGTGAGCTGTACAATCTGGAGCTGTCCATAATACCCTTGTGTAGGCCTCACAAATGACAGAACTGTGTGCACACATACATGCACACAGCAAACACAACTGTAGGGCTCCACAACACCCACATGCATACGGAACAGACATGTCCATTCAAATCAACGGCCCTTACCCGCACACATGATGTCATCCATTGGTGCAGCCTATTCCCCTGGCAAACAGTATCACCCTGTGCATATGATGAAGCCTGTGCCGCATCCCTGTCATCCACACCATCGGTGCAGGGATATGCTCAAATGGTCTGATGCACAGGGTGAACAGAATAATGAGAGGTGTATCTAACATTACTTGTGTATGCATATTGAGGGATGTGTATGTTGCATTGGTTGTGTGTGAATACTGAGTGCAGGGATATGCTCAAATGGTCTGATGCACAGGGTGAACAGAATAGTGAGAGGTGTATCTAACATTACTTGTGTATGCATATTGAGGGATATGTATGTTGCATTGGTTGTGTGTGAATACTGAGAGATGTGTATGTGACATCAGTGATGTACTGTCGACATGCACCAGTCATACCATGTAGTCCAGGTGCAGCATTCATTGTGATATGTTCACAGTATGTGTCTCTGTTACAACAGTAACAGCATGTTGGTAATGATGCCCTGGTTCCCTCCTATGGTGTACTGGCATGTGCCTACAGGTAGCAGTGTTTGCAGTCCCCCATGTGTAACTGTGGAGTACTCACAGGCACGTATGGCAATATTAGTATGCTAAACATACCCTCAACCTGACTGTTGGAAAGTCAAACATGACACAGATGTCCAAACATGACACAGATGTCCGCACATATACTGCACCTGAAGCATGTGGTCAGTTGAACAGGCTACAGCAGACAGAGATGTGACATACATACTGGGAAACATTACAGGTATGTTGACATGGTGCAGGGGTTGTACACAGCGGTCTGGCCAATGATGATGTTAGAGGCCACCTGATAGCATGAGGCCACACTGCGTAGCAGTAGTACCCTGTCACAGTACAGGAACATGGCTACATTCATGGGGTCTACAGCACTATAATGCACATCCCATAGTGTTGAGGTGTGGACCCTTGCCTATGTGGTCATCACCCTTGCAGTAATTTGCACCCACACAACATGGAACAGGAAAGGGACATGCACAGGTAGCCAGTACGGCTGGGACCGATGGCATCAACAGGGTAGTAGACTGCATCACCATGAGGGATTAGTGATCCTGTTTCCATTGTATGGTAGCATACACCCTCACACCAAGCACCAGACAGCCATACATACATACATATACACACACACACACACACACACACACACACACACACACACACACACACACACACACACTGTGGTGACCAGATATGTGTGTATGGCTAGTCGATGTGTGTGATGCACCACACCTGCCGACATCATGCTTTCCACACTGCAGTATGTACAGATCTCTACAATGGTGTACAGGGATGTGTTACAACTGTGACGTAGTCCCCAACGTATGTGGCATGTATGGTCACACAAGCGGACACACATGGCAGTGCTGGGAATGATACACCTGCTATATGATGAGCCGTTTGATAGACATGAAGTGGTAATGTCCGCAGTATGTGTACCAATGCTATGTCTGGCAATTGTGTGACTTATATGCACATGGGAGGATGTCAGTGTTACAGGTGTCACGTGACATACAGTTGGTAACACCTGACCGCTGTGTATGCTTTATGTCATCACAGTCAAGTAACAGTGACATAGCGTACTGTTTGCACATGGCATGGTAGGATGGCATGTGACACACCTGTGAGCCATCCCCGGCACACATACATCTACACAGGTGGATCACCACTTTATGTACACACATCCCTCCATACGTGATGTACAACCAACCGTACTGTCTGTATGTCACCATATACAGGTGTCAATGATGGGGCTGCATTGCGACTGCATGTTGTAGTTAGGCACAGCTGTGTTACAAACATCGGCCACTGCACATGCATGGTTGCTGCATGCACAGTACAGATACATGTGCGTTGGTCCTACATGTGTCTCCTGTAGCCATGTTTGTATGCATTGCTATTGGTGGACATGTGTGTTGTCATACATAACACATGGACTGTGGTATGATATCACGGGTGTCATGGGCGACTACTACAGGGGAATGTATCCTCTGTCAACATTGCTACCTCCTGTACTGTGAGCATTCAACAGACATGGACCCACCTTCCATTTGCGTGCGTATGATTGCTTAGGCCACTGTTCTGCATGGGGGACAGCAAAGGCTTAGCTATGTACATATGTGTTGTGTGTGTGGTCCATGCACACATCCACTACAATCACATGTTTGACATATCCAAACATGTGTGTCCGTTGGTGTACAGCAACACTCATCTGTCACAGCTGTGTAAGACCCGGGGCCCCTGGCATGTCTTGAGCTGACTTGGTCATGTATAGTGGTATAATTGCAATGCATAACACCTGTTGGAACCCTGTCAGTACATGTGTACTCTGCACAGTTGCTGTAGACCTCTGTACAGTTCACTGGTCATGTGTCACGCTGTGTTGTGGTAATGTATGTCTGTGTATTGCTGCAGCAACGACATTGTGATGTCTCAATTGCTACAGTGTAGACTGTGGTGTGTACATCTGTGATCTGCACCTGTGACAGCTGTGATGGCAGCTGAGTGTGTACTGATCACTGCATGTGTGTGACCGCCCTGTGCATGGGGACAGTTATACCTAACTGTGCCCTTCCATGTTTAGACTCCATCTGCATGCAGGACGGCCCACCCTGTGTGTGGGGACAGTTATACCTTACTGTGCCCTTCCGTGTTTAGACTCCATCTGCATGCAAGATGGCCCTTTGCAACTGCTAAGTGTGTGAGCATGCCCAGTATGCTGTTGTGTAGATTGACACACAGTACAGCCCGAACGGACATGTATTACTAAGCGTGTGGCCATGGCTAGTGACACCTTGTGTCGGTGATGTCCCTCTGTGCATGGGCATGGCCGTTGAAATCCTGTATAGCCATGGTGGTCATCCAGGCAACATATGTCCATTTTCAACGTCACGATGGATGCCTACCGAGTACACACTGGTCAACAATCTTGAAGGGTGTACGGTCTGTGGTGTGTCCCGTGTCTATGTCTTGTTGTTGTGGTGCTCCATAAATCTTACGTTGGCCCGATCACACCACTGCCGTGTGTTTGTCTACGTCTACCGTGGGACAGTAATATGTCTGTATGCTTTCAGACTGATCACTCTCTATACAATCCCTGTCAGCGTCCTTGTCAGTGCGGATGATGACACGCACCTAGAAATATGCCTCTGGAACTGCTGTGTTTAGTAATCTTGGTAGCGCGTTCTGTAAATGCGTCATGCTGTAGTGTGATAGGGTAGTTAAGTGTATGTTCGACTCACAGCCCTGCCAAGTGTGTGTGAGAGTGTGTGTTTGCGCGCATGCTCCCATCCGCCTGGGGACTCAGTCTTGCTTTTAGATGCCTCACACCACAGATATTTCCTACCGACGTCTTTGCCTTTGCGAATGATGACACGAGCCTAGATGGCTGCCTCTGGGACTGCTGTGTTTATTAATCTCGGTAGTGCGTTCTGTAAATGTGTCATGCTGTAGTGTGATAGGGTAATTAGGTGTATGTTTGACTTCCAGCCCTGCCAAGTGTGTGTGTGTGTGTGTGTGTGTGTGTGTGTGTGTGTGTGTGTGTGTGTGTGTGTGTGTGTGTGTGTGTGTGTGTGTGTGTGTGTGTGTGTGTGTGTGTGTGTTTGCGTGCATGCTCCCATCTGCCTGGGCTTTTAGACGCCTCACACCACAGATATTTCCTACCGACGTCTTTGCCTTTGCGGATGATGACACGTGCCTAGATGTCTGCCTCTGGGACTGCTGTGTTTATTAATCTTGGTAGCGTGTTCTGTAAACACGTCATGCTGTAGTGTGATAGGGTAGTTAGGTGTATGTTCGACTCCCAGCCCTGCCAAGTGTGTGTGTTTGCGCGCATGCTTCCGTCTGCCTGGGGACTCAGTCTTGCTTTTAGACGCCTCACACTACAGATATTTCCTACCGACGTCTTTGCCTTTGCGGATGATGACACGCACCTAGATGTCTGCCTCTGGGACTGCTGTGTTTAGTAATCTCGGTAGCGCGTTCTGTAAATGCGTCATGCTGTAGTGTGATAGGGTAGTTAGGTGTATGTTCGACTTCCAGCCCTGCCAAGTGTGTGTGTGTTTCCAGCTGCATGACAACAGTACATTGCTTTTACAGTATTCACTCTCCATAACATCCGTGCGGTGTCTTTGCCTTTGATGCTGCTGTCTGCAGGCTAGATGTATGCCTGTGTAAATCCTGTGATCTACTAATCACGGTAGCGCGTTCTGTAACTGCGTAATGCTGTCGTGTGGTACAGTGGTTACGTTTGTGTTCTGCTCCCAACCCTGCCACATGTGTTGTGTGTGTGTGTGTGTGTGTGTGTGTGTGTGTGTGTATGTATGTATCTACATATATATATATATATATATATATATATATATATATATACAAATATATATATATTGTATATAGATATATATGTTGGGATTATCACTCTTGAATGTGCTGCATTATCTGTACGTGAACACCTTGGATGTATGTACATCTGCTATGGCTCTGTGATAGTGCACATACTGTGTGCTGTAGTGATCGTGGGTTATACTTGTGTAGTGACCAGTTATTGTGTTGCTGGGTATTATGCGGGCATTGGAAACAATGTTAGTACAGCACCTTTGAATGGTCGTATGCACATCTCGGCAACAGTCAGCAGTGGTTATTACACTGGAGTGTGAGTATGGCTCATATCCATATGTAGTAACTGACAATGCTATGCAACTCAGGTTAACATTACAGACTCACGTTTATCCACAGGTTGTGGTACAGATCCGAGGACTGTATGTGTATACATTGACAGGTGCAGGACTGGGTTGTGTTGGATGCATGGAGGGGTGTCCATGGCCAGTAATGGCGATCTCTACAGCCTGGCCGGTATGGTCTGTGACTGTCCCACAACCTCCTGTATATGGCTGACACATGCTGTACCTGTGTATATGCAGACACACACATTTACCACAAACAGCTACGACTATCACATACACAAACCCATTGCATCACCATTGAGCCATGCAATAACCATTGTCCCTCACACACACACACCCACATGTACATTGGATGGCTCAATGACAGCTCTGGAAATGTAACACCACACCCTGTGCATATGAGGTCACCTGTGCTACCACCTGTGATGTGTAACATTGATGCAGGATCAGACTAACCTGGTGTTGATGCACATGGTGGCTTTATTCCACTGTATTGATGTTAGCATGCTGTTAACACACAGTGTGTTACTTCCAGGTGTATATCAACAGGCATGATGCATTGCAGCTATGACCATCAATGTAGCATAGTTTACAGCACTGTTAATTCTGATGATGTATTCTCCATCCATGTGCCATTTCACTGATGTGTGTAGTATTGGCAACATGTGTGTCTGAGTGTGCAGTACGTGTGTGATGTGTGTAGTACACATGTATACATGCTTACAAATGCATACAATGTTATACATGACATTACACAGGCTTCACCTTTCATACACTAGCTTACTCATTCTTCCAAATGTGCACACGGGCTAACACGCGTGCACACATGCTTACTCGTGCTTACTGGCGTGCACGGGTGCAGACACACTGTGGGCAGGTTTGCAGGTCACATCAGTGGTATCCATGGTGTACACTGTTAGTCTCCTGATGTTCCCTAGGATAGCTCATAATACGCCTCTTCCACTGAGTACTGACAGCAAACATGTGACACTGCTCTGATGAGATTACAGTGTTTTATACATACACACTCATGTTGTCACCTATCTTCTACTTTAATAGTCCCCTTAACCTACACTACACTGTAGAGGCTTGGCTCATATGCTATAACATGTGATTCACTATCCTCAGCCTCACTTGCATCACATTGCCTACAAATGCTTCGTTACATCTCTGACAGAGCGCTTCCACACATAACAACCAGTACGCAGTAGCCATGTTGTCTCCAGCTTGCCATTCATCTGCATGGCATACTAACATCTAACTAAACCTGCATTTTGTATGTATATTATGCATATTTGACTTGTTTTGAAGCGCAGCGCATTCTCGTGGCACTGCACTATGCTTCCACACCGGAGATCGAGGGAGGACAACTACTGTTTTATTGATATCCAATGGACAAAGCTGCCACTGGCCTTGGACTTGGACATTGGCATGCTTCTTCGACTGTATTCATGCTGTATTTGCAGCTGTCATTGCTCCGTTTAGCAACGTGCAGAACATTAGTCGCCTAACATCCGGGTACATTTCTGCACATAACTCTGCTCTTGCATGGACAGCTTACTGTTTCATGTATCGCGTAATTACATCATTTGCATAGCTTTCACATACAAATGGGGTATGTTGCAAATCCCAACATTGTCCGTGCAATGTCCGTGTTACGGGCGGTCTTGCACGCCCCTACGGGTGTTTGCTGAATAGCCTGGTAGTCATCTTTCCTTGCTGTACTTGGAGGCTTCGTGTATCATGGCCTAGGCTTTGCTGTGTGCTATGTCTATTTGTGGTGTATGCATGGCTGTGGATATGTCCCACTGTCATCATTTGTACAGGTGACAGCCCTATAGGTACTTCATGTAGACTGCTGTGTCATTTGACATGTCAGCACTTACCTGCGGCCAATACTGAACTTCCTACTGCAGCGCTTTTCATACCTTCTGAGTTATCTTGCGGTCGATAAACATCTGTACAAAGCCTAACATGATGGGGGGACAAATAGGGGATGATTTTAAATATTGCTCTTACAAACATAGATAGTTGACAGTTAATATGTTTTGCATTAGTATGACTTTTCTGAAGGATTTGGGGTCTTAAACTCAAATGTCTGTCATTATTTAATGACTTCAGTTCTCAGGTATTTGCCAGACAGGTACAGATTGTAAGAGGAACACACCAAACATATTAGGCATGCATCTGCACATCCTGCGAGACTCTGTACAGTTGAGAGGTATGTTTCTGATAAAGGATATCAATTTTCATACACCAATACACACATTATATGGCGCCATCACAGGCCAGATGCCATTACATTCCTATTGCAGGACACACCCACCCAGAGGGTTATATTCCTCACACAGGCTAACAGGTGCTTATCCACACTAATTATTCTATCATGTACCTTATGTGTACGCCGGTATTTGCACTTTCTGTCAGTGGCAGAGCTCACGTATGAGTATGGGGGACTGGACACTGTATCGGTGACACTGCATGACACCCTGAGGGACACATGACTTTTGAGTCTATTAACCTTCTACACTGACTTTCACAGGGCATACGTTGTCATTCACATTTGTGGAAATACATGCTTCTGACTTGTACATGTTTTGTCATTTGTCCTGACATATTTCTTCTCACCTGTCCATCTAGTATCACTAGTTCTGTACATTTATTTAGGATGGGTTACCTTCATACCTCTCACCTGTACACATTATGGGTAAACACCCCGAGGTTTGACCTATGATTCTGTTACATTTGTCATAATAATGTGCCTTTCTGGTAGATTGCTGGCAAGGCATGACGGACTGTGCGGTTAGGTAATAATAACTGACATTTCTATTTCATGATTACTAACTCTCATAACATTCATATTCCTGACTACGCCATTATTCTATCAATGTTCTGACTTTGTCTGGGGTATGTTTAATATAGTCCCTATTTGTATTTCATGTACTATGCCTTAGTCCAGCTGTCTTATTCTGAAAGTTTGGCAGGTATGGTTACCATCTTGGTCATACGCATGTCCATCCATGATAATTGCCTACATGGCACTGATATAGGTCCCTATGTCTTCCCCCAATGGTTTACATGATATCCAGTAGATGGGTTGCACCTTTTTGGAGAATATAGGCATGTGCTATACCCACATAGGTATATTGATCACTCCCATGGGGTGTACCTAATAGATCTGTGCCAACCAACACCTAGGCCCATTTCTGCATACCCACGATTCCCATACCTGACACCCCTCCACAGTACCCATTAGACATGTTTAATGTGAGCGATAATAAAGTGTGAGGACACTTCTGAGCACTCCCCACTCTCCAGATATCAGGTCGTATGTCATACATTCTATTGACCCATATGTTATTACCCTTGCACCTGCTACTGTTGCATGTACAGCTATATCGTAGCTGCAGTTGTGATGTCTTTTGCATCAATGACAGTTCGCACTTCGTACGGGATCAATTTTTCGGGTCCCGCAAAGGACACCTATATTCATGTTTAACGTGTAGAACCTGCAGGCCCTGTCACACTGGTACTTTCCGGGCAATGGTTTGGAAAGCAGCAGTGTATCCATAATAGCTATACCGTGACCTATTTATGTACATGTGTTATATGTACAGGGACATATGTTTGTTGTGTATATATCTATTTATGTATTGTGTGTGTATATATATATATATATATATATATATATATATATATATATATATATATATATATGTACATATATACATATGTCTGTACATTCCTCATTTCATAATTTGCTTTAGTTTAAGTCTGTGGATAGATGTGTATCGTACCTTTCAACTGTACAGATTTTTGCTGCATGTATAGCTGTTTGCCTCTTATCTTTGGTCCATTTTACATAACCTTGTGTCTATCTGGCAATTTAGTGGCATATCATTAAAGACTGACATTGGTAAATAATGACAAACATTTCAGGTTACGACTTCATACCCTTCAGAGAATCCATGCTAGTGACACACCTGTTATTCTATCCACTTTCTGTGTTTGTTAGGGCAATATCTGGGGATTGTCCCTATTTGTACCAGTTGTTTTCATGTAATGTAATGTAATTTTACCCATGGATCGGGTGAAGGCACTCTGCAAATGTCTACAAGTGTAATGTAATGTAATGTTACCCAAATATCGGGTGAAGGCACTCTGCAAATGTCTACAAGTGTAACATAATGTAATGTTACCCATGGATCAGGTGAAGGCACTCTGCAAATGTTTACAAGTGTAATATAATGTTACCCATGGATCAGGTGAAGGCACTCTGCAAATGTTTACAAGTGTAATATAATGTTACCCATGTATCCGGTGAAGGCACTCTGCAAATGTCTACAAGTGTAATGTAATGTAATGTTACCCATGGATCGGGTGAAGGCACTCTGCTAATGTATATAAGTGTAATGTAATGTAATGTTACCCATGGATCAGGTGAAGGCACTCTGCAAATGTCTGCAAGTGTAACGTAATGTAATGTTACCCATGTATCCGGTGAAGGCACTCTGCAAATGTCTACAAGTGTAACGTAATGTAATGTTACCCATGGATCAGGTGAAGGCACTCTGCAAATGTTTACAAGTGAAATATAATGTTACCCATGGATCAGGTGAAGGCACTCTGCAAATGTTTACAAGTGTAATATAATGTTACCCATGTATCCGGTGAAGGCACTCTGCAAATGTCTACAAGTGTAATGTAATGTAATGTTACCCATGGATCTGGTGAAGGCACTCTGCAAATGTCTACACGTGTAACGTAATGTAATGTTACCCATGGATCAGGTGAAGACACTCTGCAAATGTCTACAAGTGTAATGTAATGTAATGTTGCCCATGGATCTGGTGAAGGCACTCTGCAAATGTCTACAAGTGTAACGTAATGTAATGTTACCCATGGATCAGGTGAAGGCACTCTGCAAATGTTTACAAGTGTAATATAATGTTACCCATGGATCAGGTGAAGGCACTCTGCAAATGTTTACAAGTGTAATATAATGTTACCCATGTATCCGGTGAAGGCACTCTGCAAATGTCTACAAGTGTAATGTAATGTAATGTTACCCATGGATCGGGTGAAGGCACTCTGCTAATGTATATAAGTGTAATGTAATGTAATGTTACCCATGGATCGGGTGAAGGCACTCTGCAAATGTCTACAAGTGTAATGTAATGTAATGTTACCCATGTATCGGGTGAAGGCACTCTGCATATGTCTACAAGTGTAATGTAATGTAATGTTACCCAAATATCGGGTGAAGGCAGTCTGCAAATGTCTACAAGTGTAATGCAAATGTTTACAAGTGTAATGTAATGTAATGTTACCCATGGATTAGGTATCGGTGTCCGGTTTCGTACTTTACGGGGTTAACAGGTATGAGCTATGTACATAGAACGTGGAGAAAACAGCATTAATTTGCTATACTGTGAGCGGATTACACACGCGCAGGCACACTTGCATATCCTTATTGTGGGTTACATATGTTTCATAGATATTAGACATCTTAGGGTTGCCACCTTTTCAAATGCCCAAAGTGGGACATGTTCTGTAGAAATGTCAGATTTTCCAGGACAAAATATACCTACAGCCATGCATAGTGCAGAACTTGACCTTTTTTGCACAAATAATAGCTTATTCTAGTAACATTTGAATTGCTTATGCTACTTCATATAACATATAGAAGTTTCATATATAAAATAACTGTTTTATGCAACTATTAAAGAAACTTAGGAAATAATTCTGTCCTAAATCTCAGAACATTTGCTATGTCTTGATTTTTTTCACAGGACACAACTGCCGAAAGAGGGACTGTTACTCACAAAGTGGGGCAGGTGGTAACCCTAGTCATTCTGCGAATATCTGGACAGTTGAGTGGTATGGTATGGACCTCTGTAATACACTGTTGTGTTCTGGCACAGCAGTAGCTCAGCATTAAAGGCTGCAGTTGGAACGTGCTGACAGACAGTTGGGTTTCAGACTTCATACTCCGGACATTAATGCCAATGTGCAAACTGTTATTCTATCATATTTCTATGTTTCGAAGAGCTATCTTTACAAATTGTCCCTGTTTTTGGACCTTTGTCTCACTTGTATTCATGGCTCTGTCCAGATAACTTGCTCACATAGGTTGACAGGTATGGTCGGTCATGCCTGCACACAGTCAGTATCCCTCACACTTGATCAGGGTTGACCTGTTTACGTAGTGTCTTCCTCGCCCTCATGCCATTTTCCACTTTGCAAATGTGTGCATTATATTCTCCCTCCTATTCATGTCTGGACCCGTGCATCACGGGAAGGTATTTTATCCTGGGTAGTAGGTTATGCATGCCCACTTAAGGCTGGACAGTGTCATGGACCTCCACTGCACGTTCTGACTTGTGTCCAGATATCTACAGGATTGGACATCATGTCGTCATACCCATTCTACTATTTACACAGGTTGGTTATCCCATGAGGGATATCCCAAAAATTGGACAAGACCAAAACAAGTCAGATAATGAAGATATTTATGGCTTTACAAAAACGTGCAGGGGGTTTTACATGCAGGGGATACATGGTTTGCAATCCTGACACTGCCTAGGGTGACAATACCTACTACATATGTGTAGGGGTCACTGTGTGTAGCTGTGTCTGCAACAAACCAGTGGACCAAGTATGGCTGGATTTGGTGGACATTTTGGTATGGAGGCAGGTTGTGTGGAGGGTATGCTGGGTAGGCCATTATGCATCCAGGTGTGTTGCGTTTGTTATGGCCAGTTCCATCAGGACCCATCTGTGGGTATGTGACGGTGACATATCTATACATTTGTCTCGCACATTTCCATATTCATATGTTTGTGGGATTGTGTTCTACACTATGGCCTGTCTGCTTGTCTTGCAGCTGTTTCTACATGTGGTTGTGTTTCTTTCCACTTCACCCGCTGCCCCCTCGTACACCTCCAGTTCACCTTTTCTGCATATGACACAGTATCGCCTTTGAGGATTTTACCATTAACCACCCACCCCTCACACGCAAATTCATCACACCCCATAGAGCACTACTTTGGTTGTTGGCCCATGACACAGCCAGAGTTACACATCGACTACCCTACATGTGTCGGGTACCTTTATGGTTGTATGGATTACCCTGCCATGTTTGCTTTCCACATGCTATAAGTCACACACATAGGTACACGCCCATACTTCACTTTCATTACTTGGTTGGTATATCCGGGTACTACCCGTTCGACTGTGTCACATACACATTCGGATTATACAGCTGAATTCCGGATTTTGCCAGCCTGTTGTACTCATTGGTAGGATGGCACCTTTTCCTATGTCCAAGCTATTCCTTACACATGTCCGACTGTTGTGGACAATGCCTCCCCACAGTCACGGTTGTGTTTCCACCTTTTCAATTGGCCACAGTGTGACATTTGTGGTGAACACAGCATATTTTACAGGCCGACACATACTCACGGTCAGTTTGGCAGATAGAACTTACAATTCTTGCCTATATCTAAGCTTATTCTTGTAGCATTTTGGTGTCTTATTCTGTTTCTTATGACATTTATGTAATATACGTTCAGTGAAAAATGTTTAATGCAACTATTACATGATGCCTGCGGAATAATTATGTCCTATATTCTCTGGACATTTGCCATTTTTACATGTTTGTGTCAGGACACATCTGCCCACAGAGGGACTGTCGCTCGCAAAGTGGGACAGGTGGTAATCTTAGTCGACGGTACGGATCATACTGTTCCTTTTGGCCTACATGTGTCCTTATTGTTATAGCTGTTTATATGCTCCTTCTGTTTCTTTTACATGCGTATGCTATTTCCTATCACATTTGGTATGTGAAATATGGACATACCTTTTGTATGTGACTATTACATGCCTTGAGGGATATGATTAGGACAAACGGTCACTACATATATCTACATTTCTCCTTGTGTATTCTGTTATGGACACATCTGCACAGCTATGTTCCCCTCCCTCACATTATGGGTCAGCTGGTGACCCTCTCCATTGGGCTGGACGTACCTACTGGCAGCACGCTAACATATGATACATTTCCCTTCCACATGGTATAGCTATCAACACTACGTTGGACTATGGGCACACAGTTTTCATGTCATTTGTTCAAGAGTAGGGACCCGTTATTCCCTACATGCATTTGTGTTTGATTCTTCATTTTCTGTTCGCAGGGACTATCTTGCATGCTTTGCATACGTTTCAGTATCCACGGACACTGATAGGTGCGATTACTATTGCAGGCGGAATATAATATTCATCAGTTTAGGTTGCTCATTGACAGCCGACATTGACACGCCTCCATGCGCAACTTTGTTATGCCCCACGCACTCGTGCATGTTTCCTATGCACGTGGCTGTGGCAGCTGTGCGCCTTCATTAATATGCATATGGCGCGACTACTCCATATATACGCCGCACGGCCGGTGCAAGCCTTATGCTGGCCTTGCGCTGAGCTTCATGAATCCCGGGGTATGTCTATACCTGTATGCTTATGTAAATATCTTATGCAATCATGTTATTATCTGCTATATTTTCATAACTGAATGTGTAAATATCTTATGTATAGTATGTTAGCAATTCTTCTGGAGACTTTCTCCCCGGGCCTCTGCTGAAAATGAACAGCTCTGTCTAGTTGGACCTCCCTAAAAAACAAATGTAAAATAAATAAATAAAATAAATAGAGAAGTGTATTGTTTTGTATTTGCCATTGCATATTTAACAGCATTTTACTACTTCAGGGACTGTACTGTAACTCATTGTAGTACACTTTACTGATAATTGGTCTTGTTTTTGTGTTTGTGTTTTTCTCTCTCTCTCTTTATCTGTATGTATTTTCAGAAATTTCACTTTCTTGTAATGTTTCTTTTCATTTATGTTCATATTCTACACAGTGTCCACCACAGTAGTGCATGTGATCTGACAGCAGCCACTACAATGCACATCAGCCTTGCCATTAAATGGTGGGTCATCAGTTGTCTCTAGGCTAGACACTCTGCAGGGGGATGTAAATCATCAAGCAGTGGGTGATCTGGATGGTTCCTAGGTGCCCGCTGATAATCTGTGTCTGAAGGGGATGTAGACTCCCCACTAGGGCACCACTAGTTGGCCAGTATATCATCTGACAGGAAGTGGAAGACCTGGTGACAGCTTTGGTGGACAAGTGGTCGAAAATCCGTAGTGTCAGACTAGGAGACATCCTTGTGTGAAAGGCACAACTGCAGAAATGCCTGGCCTCGACCAGCAGTGTGACAGTGACTGGGCCCAGCCATAAAGGCAGCCACAAAAGTGACTGACTTCGGGTGATGTGTAGCACCATTCAGTATGGCAGCCATCAAACACCCCGCACTATCTTGTATTATAGTTTTCCCTGTCCTTTTGTGCCATTCCCCTCCTCAGTTTGTACTCCAACCCTCCACATCAGCCATTATCCTCCCTCAGTCTGTGTTTGCCTCTTTCAAGTTCTCCATCCCAGTTGTAGCAACAATTATCTGTTGATCTTTGACTTTTGTGTTTGTTGATTTGTTTGTTTGTGTGTCCCCACTGCCATTGTTGATTTGTTTGTTTGTGTGTCCCTGATACCGTTGTTGATTTGTGTGTGTGCTCCTGCTGCCATTGTTGATTTGTTTGTGTGTCCCTGCTGCCATTGTTGATTTGTTTGTTTGTGTCCCTACTGCCATTGTTGATTTGTTTGTGTGTCCCTGCTGCCATTGTTTGTTTGTTTGTGTCCCTACTGCCATTGTTGATTTGTTTATGTGTCCCTGCTGCCATTGTTGATTTGTTTGTTTGTGTCCTTACTGCCATTGTTGATTTGTTTGTGTGTCCCTGCTGCCATTGTTGATTTGTTTGTGTGTCCCTGCTGCCATTGTTGATTTGTTTGTGTGCTCCTGCTGATATTGTTGATTTGTGTGTCCCTGCTGCCATAGTTGATTTGTTTGTGTGTCCCTGCTGCCATTGTTGATTTGTTTGTGTGCTCCTGCTGCCATTGTTGATTTGTTTGTTTGTGTGTCCCTGATGCTGTTGTTGATTTGTTTGTGTGTCCCTGCTGCCATTGTTGATTTGTTTGTGTCCTTGCTGCCATCCTTATATGCTCCTTTCCTGCCACAACTTCCACTTGCTTGCTTTGCTTTCTACCCTTTCTGAAAACATGACAAATAGACATTTCCCTTTCTGCCTGTTGTATGCAGCCTTTTTTCTAATGTAGCATAATCAAAGTAGGGAGTTTTCTATATAACCATTTCCTGGGATGTCAGCTCATCACTTCATATGGTTACAATTGTCAATGCACATCATTGTGAGCATGTTTCTTGCATTGGCTCATGAGGTCAAATTACTGCCATTGAAATGTGTAGGTGATTATATGACCTACTTAGTTTTTGCCACTTCATTTCCAACTTAGTATGACCCTGCTGTGCAATGATGCCACTACTGCATAGATAATTTCTGCCTGAATTATGATACTTTGTGTGCACTATTTGGCCCATATGTGGCCACATAAGCAATTTTTTTAAAATATGGTCCATTGTTTAACAAAAATAATTATTACTCATTTTCTTGGAAATATGACTACCAAGGCAGGCTTGAAACCTTATTTCTGTACTCAGTGTCTTACAGACTCTTACATGAAGATCTGTTTCTTGCATTACTTGCCATTAAGTACACAACCTTCCTTGATCTCATGCCTATCTGTAAGACAAAGAGCTCCTCAAATACTAGAACTAAGGATTTATATCTCCACAAACATATTAGTAAAACATGCAGGAGGAACAACTTCATTCAATATTACTTCAGACTTAGTTTGCCTATAGCTTGGGAAATGGTCGCTGTAACTTAGTTTGCCTATAGCTTAGGAAATGGTCGCTGTACATGATGCTGTCTCTGAGTTCAGCAAAGTCTTCCTGACTGCATCCAGCTTCTCATCTATTGTCTTATCTTTTGTGAAGTTTGCAAACCTGAAAATTTCTTAGCCTTCGGATCTGCATTGAAGGAGGTCAATGCTGTCTCTTATTCACATCTCAGACCTGCTTGTTATAATTATTGTTTTCTGACTCATCCTTGACTCCACATCTGGGGATAAATGGCCTTTACATATCGAACAATATATATATATATATATATATATATATATATATATTATATTATACTATATGTGTATATATATATATATATATATATATATATATATATATATATATATATATATATATATATATATATATATAGATATAGATATATCCTTCAAGCTATCCTTCAGAGTTGGATGTGCATCCAAAAATTCAACCCTGGTATGACCTGCTTTGCCCTTCTACAAGCAGAAGGTACATCTTGAGGATGTGTATCAGCAAACAACAAAGGGGCTCTGAATTTACTTGCCTTATATGCAGCTGTGGTGCCATACAAGGAAGTGGCATAGAGGGAAGGACTTTAGAGAAAATCCAGCAGCAAGATCTGTAAGGTAGTGCAGAAGAAATGCATCCAGAGCCTGGAGGAACTCAAGCTCTTCTTGACTAACACCAGCAGTGACTTTTAAGATGTGAAGCTGGCTCACAAGATCATGTCACAAAATGTGATGGGGTCATCTTGAGTAGGATGACAGAGGTGGAAGGAACAGCACAGACAACAGATTGTAGGGAGTAACTTCACCTTGTATCTGTGAAAATACTTCTTCATGCCAAGGTTTATAGGCCCATGGAACAGATAAGTTGACTGGATGGTGGAGTGGGACTTCACAAAGGCTTACAAGAGGGCATTGGACAGGTGGAGGAAGGGTAAGGGGGATAGAGGGGAATTAGAATATTAAAAGCACTTAAAAGTAGAGTAGATAAATTCTTTGTCCCCTTCTGCCATCAAACAAATAAAATGTAATGTAATTTTACCCATGTATCAGGCAAAGGCACTCTGCAAATGTCTACAAGTGTGATGTAATGTTACCCATGGATCAGGTGAAGGCACTCTGCAAATGTCTACAAGTGTAATGTAATGTAATATTACCCATGTATCAAGCGAAGACACTCTGCAAATGTCTACAAGTTTAATGTAATGTAATGTTACCCATGTATCGGGTGAAGGCACTCTGCAAATGTCTACAAGTGTAATATAATGTTACCCATGTATCCGGTGAAGGCACTCTGCAAATGTCTACAAGTGTAATGTAATGTAATGTTGCCCATGGATCAGGCGAAGGCACTCTGCAAATGTCTACAAGTGTAATGTAATGTAATGTTACCCATGGATCTGGTGAAGGCACTCTGCTAATGTATATAAGTGTAACGTAATGTAATGTTACCCATGTATCGGGTGAAGGCACTCTGCAAATGTCTACAAGTGTAATGTAATGTAATGTTACCCATGGATCAGGCGAAGGCACTCTGCAAATGTTTACAAGTGTAATGTAATGTAATGTTACCCAAGTATCGGGTGAAGGCATTCTGCAAATGTCTACATGTGTAATGTAATGTAATGTTACCCATGTATCGGGTGAAGGCACTCTGCAAATGTCTGCAGGTGTAATGTAATGTAATGTTACCCATGGATCAGGCGAAGGCACTCTGCAAATGTCTACATGTGCAATGTAATGTAATGTTACCCATGTATCGGGTGAAGGCACTCTGCAAATGTTTACAAGTGTAACGTAATGTAATGTTACCCATGGATCAGGTGAAGGCACTCTGCAAATGTCTACAAATGAAATGTAATGTTACTCATGGATCGGGTGAAAGCACTCTGCAAATGTTTACAAGTGTAATGTAATGTAATGTTACCCAAGTATCGGGTGAAGGCATTCTGCAAATGTTTACAAGTGTAATGTAATGTTACCCATGGATCGGGTGAAGGCACTCTGCAAATGTCTACAAGTGTAATGTAATGTAATGTTACCCAAGTATCGGGTGAAGGCACTCTGCAAATGTTTACAAGTGTAACGTAATGTAATGTTGCCCATGGATCGGGTGAAAGCACTCTGCAAATGTTTACAAGTGTAATGTAATGTAATGTTACCCAAGTATCGGGTGAAGGCAGTCTGCAAATGTCTACAAGTGTAATGTAATGTTACCCATGTGTTGGGTGAAGGCACTCTGCAAATGTTTACAAGTGTAATGTAATGTAATGTTACCCAAGTATCGGGTGAAGGCAGTCTGCAAATGTCCACAAGTGTAATGTAATGTTACCCATGTGTTGGGTGAAGGCACTCTGCAAATGCTTACAAGTGTAATGTAATGTAATGTTACCCAAGTATCGGGTGAAGGCATTCTGCAAATGTTTACAAGTGTAATGTAATGTAATGTTACCCATGGATCGGGTGAAGGCACTCTGCAAATGTCTACAAGTGTAATGTAATGTAATGCTACCCATGGATCGGGTGAAGGCACTCTGCTAATGTATATAAGTGTAATGTAATGTAATGTTACCCATGGATCAGGTGAAGGCACTCTGCAAATGTCTACAAGTGTAATGTAATGTAATGTTACCCATGTATCGGGTGAAGGCACTCTGCAAATGTCTACAAGTGTAATGTAATGTAATGTTACCCATGGATCGGGTGAAGGCACTCTGCAAATGTCTACAAGTGTAATGTAATGTAATGTTACCCATGTATCGGGTGAAGGCACTCTGCAAATGTCTACAAGTGTAATGTAATGTAATGTTACCCATAAATCAGGTGAAGGTTCTCTGCAAATGTTTACAAGTGTAATGTAATGTAATGTTACTCATGGATCAGGCGAAGGCACTCTGCAAATGTCTACAAGTGTAATGTAATGTAATGTTGCCCATGGATCAGGTGAAGGCACTCTGCTAATGTCTACAAGTGTAATGTAATGTAATGTTACCCATGGATCAGGTGAAGGCAGTCTGCAAATGTCTACAAGTGTAATGTAATGCAATGTTACCCATGGATCGGGTGAAGGCACTCTGCAAATGTCTACAAGTGTAATGTAATGTAATGTTACCCATGTATTGGGTGAAGGCACTCTGCAAATGTCTACAAGTGTAATGTAATGTAATGTTACCCATGGATCGGGTGAAGGCACTCTGCAAATGTCTACAAGTGTAATGTAATGTAATGTTACCCATGTATCGGGTGAAGGCACTCTGCAAATGTCTACAAGTGTAATGTAATGTAATGTTACCCATAAATCAGGTGAAGGTTCTCTGCAAATGTTTACAAGTGTAATGTAATGTAATGTTACTCATGGATCAGGCGAAGGCACTCTGCAAATGTCTACAAGTGTAATGAAATGTAATGTTGCCCATGGATCAGGTGAAGGCACTCTGCTAATGTCTACAAGTGTAATGTAATGTAATGTTACCCATGGATCAGGTGAAGGCAGTCTGCAAATGTCTACAAGTGTAATGTAATGCAATGTTACCCATGGATCGGGTGAAGGCACTCTGCAAATGTCTACAAGTTTAATGTAATGTAATGTTACCCATGTATCGGGTGAAGGCACTCTGCAAATGTCTACAAGTGTAATATAATGTTACCCATGTATCCGGTGAAGGCACTCTGCAAATGTCTACAAGTGTAATGTAATGTAATGTTACCCATGTATCAGGTGAAGACACTCTGCAAATGTCTACAAGTGTAATGTAATGTAATGTTGCCCATGGATCAGGTGAACGCACTCTGCAAATGTCTACAAGTGTAATGTAATGTAATGTTACCCATGGATCAGGCGAAGGCACTCTGCAAATGTCTACAAGTTTAATGTAATGTAATGTTACCCATGGATCGGGTGAAGGCACTCTGCTAATGTCTACAAGTGTAACGTAATGTAATGTTACCCATGGATCAGGTGAAGGCACTCTGCAAATGTCTACAAGTGTAATGTAATGTAATGTTACCCATGGATCAGGCGAAGGCACTCTGCAAATGTTTACAAGTGTAATGTAATGTAATGTTACCCATGGATCGGGTGAAGGCACTCTGCAAATGTTTACAAGTGTAATGTAATGTAATGTTACCCATGGATCGGGTGAAGGCACTCTGCAAATGTCTACAAATGAAATGCAATGTTACCCATGGATCGGGTGAAAGCACTCTGCAAATGTTTACAAGTGTAATGTAATGTAATGTTACCCAAGTATCGGGTGAAGGCAGTCTGCAAATGTCTACAAGTGTAATGTAATGTAATGTTGCCCATGTATCAGGTGAAGGCACTCTGCAAATGTATACAAGTGTAATGTAATGTAATGTTACCCATGTATCAGGTGAAGGCACTCTGCATATGTCTACAAGTGTAATGTAATGTAATGTTACTAATGTATTGGGTGAAGGCGCTCTGCAAAGGTCTACAAGTGTAATGTAATGAATGTTACCCATGTATTGGGTGAAGGCACTCTGCAAATGTCTACAAGTGTAATGTAATGTAATGTAATGTTACCCATGTATCGGGTGAAGGCACTCTGCAAATGTCTACAAGTGTAATGTAATGCAATGTTACCCACGGATCGGGTGAAGGCACTCTGCAAATGTCTACAAGTGTAATGTAATGTAATGTAATGTTACCCATGTTTCGGCTGAAGGCATTCTGCAAATGTCTACATGTGCAATGTAATGTAATGTTACTCATGTATCAGGTGAAGGCACTCTTCAAATGTATACAAGTGTAATGTAATGTAATGTTACCCATGGATCTGGTGAAGGCACTCTGCAAATGTCTACAAGTGTAATGTAATGTAATGTTACCCATGGATCAGGTGAAGACACTCTGCAAATGTTTACAAGTGTAATGTAATGTAATGTTACCCATGGATCAGGTAAAGGCACTCTGCAAATGTCTACAAGTGTAATGTAATGTAATGTTACCCATGGATCAGGCGAAGGCACTCTGCAAATGTCTACAAGTTTAATATAATGTAATGTTACCCATGTATCGGGTGAAGGCACTCTGCAAATGTCTACAAGTGTAATATAATGTTACCCATGTATCCGGTGAAGGCACTCTGCAAATGTCTACAAGTGTAACATAATGTTACCCATGTATCCGGTGAAGGCACTCTGCAAATGTCTACAAGTGTAATGTAATGTAATGTTACCCATGGATCAGGTGAAGGCACTCTGCAAATGTCTACAAGTGTAATGTAATGTAATGTTGCCCATGGATCAGGCGAAGGCACTCTGCAAATGTTTACAAGTGTAATGTAATGTAATGTTACCCATGGATCGGGTGAAGGCACTCTGCAAATGTCTACAAGTGTAACGTAATGTAATGTTACCCATGGATCAGGCGAAGGCACTCTGCAAATGTCTACAAGTGTAATGTAATGTAATGTTACCCATGGATCAGGTGAAAGCACTCTGCAAATGTTTACAAGTGTAATGTAATGTAATGTTACCCATGGATCGGGTGAAGGCACTCTGCAAATGTCTACAAATGAAATGTAATGTTACCCATGGATCGGGTGAAAGCACTCTGCAAATGTTTACAAGTGTAATGTAATGTAATGTTACCCAAGTATCGGGTGAAGGCAGTCTGCAAATGTCTACAAGTGTAATGTAATGTTACCCATGTGTTGGGTGAAGGCACTCTGCAAATGTTTACAAGTGTAATGTAATGTAATGTTACCCAAGTATCGGGTGAAGGCAGTCTGCAAATGTCTACAAGTGTAATGTAATGTTACCCATGTGTTGGGTGAAGGCACTCTGCAAATGTCTACAAGTGTAATGTAATGTAATGTTGCCCATGGATCAGGTGAAGGCAGTCTGCAAATGTCTACATGTGTAATGTAATGTAATGTTACCCATGGATCAGGTGAAGGCACTCTGCAAATGTATACAAGTGTAATGTAATGTAATGTTACTCATGTATCGGGTGAAGGCGCTCTGCAAATGTCTACAAGTGTAATGTAATGTAATGTAATGTTACCCATGTATCGGGTGAAGGCACTCTGCAAATGTCTGCAAGTGTAATGTAATGTAATGTTACCCAAGTATCAGGAGAAGGCACTCTGCAAATGTCTACAAGTGTAATGTAATGCAATGTTACCCATGTTTCGGCTGAAGGCATTCTGCAAATGTCTACATGTGCAATGTAATGTAATGTTACTCATGTATCGGGTGAAGGCACTCTTCAAATGTATACAAGTGTAATGTAATGTAATGTTACCCATGGATCAGGTAAAGGCACTCTGCATATGTCTACAAGTGTAATGTAATGTAATGTTACCCATGGATCAGGTAAAGGCACTCTGCATATGTCTACAAGTGTAATGTAATGTAATGTTACCCACGGATCTGGTGAAGGCACTCTGCAAATGTCTACAAATGAAATGTAATGTTACCCATGTATCAGGTGAAGGCACTCTGCAAATGTCTGCAAGTGTAATGTAATGTAATGTTACCCATGGATCGGGTGAAGGCACTCTGCTAATGTATATAAGTGTAATGTAATGTAATGTTACCCATGTATCGGGTGAAGGCACTCTGCAAATGTCTGCAAGTGTAATGTAATGTAATGTTACCCATGGATCAGGTGAAGACACTCTGCAAATGTTTACAAGTGTAATGTAATGTAATGTTACCCATGGATCGGGTGAAGGCACTCTGCTAATGTATATAAGTGTAATGTAATGTAATGTTACCCATGTATCGGGTGAAGGCACTCTGCAAATGTCTGCAAGTGTAATGTAATGTAATGTTACCCATGGATCAGGTGAAGACACTCTGCAAATGTCTACAAGTGTAATGTAATGTAATGTTACCCATGGATCAGGCGAAGGCACTCTGCAAATGTCTACAAGTTTAATGTAATGTAATGTTACCCATGGATCGGGTGAAGGCACTCTGCAAATGTCTACAAGTGTAATGTAATGTAATGTTACCCATGTATCAGGTGAAGGCACTCTGCAAATGTCTACAAGTGTAATGTAATGTAATGTTACCCATGGATCAGGCGAAGGCACTCTGCAAATGTTTACAAGTGTAATGTAATGTAATGTTACCCATGGATCGGGTGAAGGCACTCTGCAAATGTTTACAAGTGTAATGTAATGTAATGTTACCCATGGATCGGGTGAAGGCACTCTGCAAATGTCTACAATCGAAATGTAATGTTACCCATGGATCGGGTGAAAGCACTCTGCAAATGTTTACAAGTGTAATGTAATGTAATGTTACCCAAGTATCGGGTGAAGGCAGTCTGCAAATGTCTACAAGTGTAATGTAATGTTACCCATGTGTTGGGTGAAGGCACTCTGCAAATGTCTACAAGTGTAATGTAATGTAATGTTGCCAATGTATCAGGTGAAGGCACTCTGCAAATGTCTACAAGTGTAATGTAATGTAATGTTACCCATGGATCAGGCGAAGGCACTCTGCAAATGTTTACAAGTGTAATGTAATGTAATGTTACCCATGGATCAGGTGAAGGCACTCTGCATATGTCTACAAGTGTAATGTAATGTAATGTTACTCATGTATCGGGTGAAGGGGCTCTGCAAATGTCTACAAGTATAATGTAATGAATGTTACCCATGTATTGGGTGAAGGCACTCTGCAAATGTCTACAAGTGTAATGTAATGTAATGTAATGTTACCCATGTATCGGGTGAAGGCACTCTGCAAATGTCTACAAGTGTAATGTAATGCAATGTTACCCACGGATCGGGTGAAGGCACTCTGCAAATGTCTACAAGTGTAATGTAATGTAATGTAATGTTACCCATGTTTCGGCTGAAGGCATTCTGCAAATGTCTACATGTGCAATGTAATGTAATGTTACTCATGTATCGGGTGAAGGCACTCTTCAAATGTATACAAGTGTAATGTAATGTAATGTTACCCATGGATCTGGTGAAGGCACTCTGCAAATGTCTACAAGTGTAATGTAATGTAATGTTACCCATGGATCAGGTGAAGACACTCTGCAAATGTTTACAAGTGTAATGTAATGTAATGTTACCCATGGATCAGGTGAAGGCAGTCTGCAAATATCTACAAGTGTAATGTAATGTAATGTTACCCATGGATCAGGCGAAGGCACTCTGCAAATGTCTACAAGTTTAATGTAATGTAATGTTACCCATGTATCGGGTGAAGGCACTCTGCAAATGTCTACAAGTGTAATATAATGTTACCCATGTATCCGGTGAAGGCACTCTGCAAATGTCTACAAGTGTAATATAATGTTACCCATGTATCCGGTGAAGGCACTCTGCAAATGTCTACAAGTGTAATATAATGTTACCCATGTATCCGGTGAAGGCACTCTGCAAATGTCTACAAGTGTAATGTAATGTAATGTTACCCATGTATCGGGTGAAGGCACTCTGCAAATGTCTACAAGTGTAATGTAATGTAATGTTACCCATGGATCAGGTGAAGGCACTCTGCAAATGTTTACAAGTGTAATGTAATGTAATGTTACCCATGGATCGGGTGAAGGCACTCTGCAAATGTCTACAAATGAAATGTAATGTTACCCATGGATCGGGTGAAAGCACTCTGCAAATGTTTACAAGTGTAATGTAATGTAATGTTACCCAAGTATCGGGTGAAGGCAGTCTGCAAGTGTCTACAAGTGTAATGTAATGTTACCCATGTGTTGGATGAAGGCACGCTGCAAATGTTTACAAGTGTAATGTAATGTAATGTTACCCAAGTATCGGGTGAAGGCAGTCTGCAAATGTCTACAAGTGTAATGTAATGTAATGTTGCCCATGGATCAGGTGAAGGCACTCTGCAAATGTTTACAAGTGTAACGTAATGTAATGTTACCCATGGATCAGGTGAAGGCACTCTGCAAATGTATACAAGTGTAATGTAATGTAATGTTACTCATGTATCGGGTGAAGGCGCTCTGCAAATGTCTACAAGTGTAATGTAATGTAATGTAATGTTACCCATGTATCGGGTGAAGGCACTCTGCAAATGTCTGCAAGTGTAATGTAATGTAATGTTACCCAAGTATCGGGTGAAGGCACTCTGCAAATGTCTACAAGTGTAATGTAATGCAATGTTACCCACGGATCGGGTGAAGGCACTCTGCAAATGTCTACAAGTGTAATGTAATGTAATGTAATGTTACCCATGTTTCGGCTGAAGGCATTCTGCAAATGTCTACATGTGCAATGTAATGTAATGTTACTCATGTATCGGGTGAAGGCACTCTTCAAATGTATACAAGTGTAATGTAATGTAATGTTACCCATGGATCAGGTAAAGGCACTCTGCATATGTCTACAAGTGTAATGTAATGTAATGTTACCCATGGATCAGGTAAAGGCACTCTGCATATGTCTACAAGTGTAATGTATTGTAATGTTACCCATGGATCGGGTGAAGGCACTCTTCTTTCTTCTTCTTCTTCTTCTTTCGGCTTTTCCCGGTTAGGGGTCGCCACAGCGGATCACCTTGTCCGCACATTGAATGGCAGTGGAGTTTTACAGTGTCGAGTTGCCAGCCCGGCGCCCAACCTTCCACAGAAGGCACACTCACATGCACACCTAGGGCCAATTTAGAGTGTCCAATCCACCTGCAGCATGTCTTTGGGATGTGGGAGGAAACCGGAGCACCCGGAGGAAACCCACGCAACCACAGGGAGGACATGCAGACTCCGCACAGAAGGCACCCCAGCCGAGGATCGAACCGGAGAACCTCTTGCTGTGAGGCAGGGTGAAGGCACTCTGCTAATGTATATAAGTGTAATGTAATGTAATGTTACCCATGGATCAGGTGAAGGCACTCTGCAAATGTCTACAAGTGTAATGTAATGAATGTTACCCATGTATCAGGTGAAGGCACTCTGCAAATGTCTGCAAGTGTAATGTAATGTAATGTTACCCATGGATCGGGTGAAGGCACTCTGCTAATGTATATAAGTGTAATGTAATGTAATGTAATGTTACCCATGTATCGGGTGAAGGCACTCTGCAAATGTCTGCAAGTGTAATGTAATGTAATGTTACCCATGGATCAGGTGAAGACACTCTGCAAATGTCTACAAGTGTAATGTAATGTAATGTTACCCATGGATCTGGTGAAGGCACTCTGCAAATGTCTACAAGTGTAACGTAATGTAATGTTACCCACGGATCGGGTGAAGGCACTCTGCTAATGTATATAAGTGTAATGTAATGTAATGTTACCCATGGATCAGGTGAAGGCACTCTGCAAATGTCTACAAGTGTAACGTAATGTAATGTTACCCACGGATCGGGTGAAGGCAGTCTGCAAATGTTTACAAGTGTAATGTAATGTAATGTTACCCATGGATCAGGTGAAGGCACTCTGCAAATGTCTGCAAGTGTAATGTAATGTAATGTTACCCATGGATCAGGTGAAGGCACTCTGCAAATGTCTACAAGTGTAATGTAATGTAATGTTACCCATGTATCCGATGAAGGCACTCTGCAAATGTCTACAAGTGTAATGTAATGTAATGTTACCCATGGATCAGGTAAAGGCACTCTGCATATGTCTACAAGTGTAATGTAATGTAATGTTACCCATGGATCGGGTGAAGGCACTCTGCTAATGTATATAAGTGTAATGTAATGTAATGTTACCCATGGATCAGGTGAAGGCACTCTGCAAATGTCTACAAGTGTAATGTAATGTCACTGTCGCTGAATACTAATGTATTTTGTTGTTGGAAATGCAATGCTCATTGATAACACCTATATCAGAGCTGCATTTTGTTCAGGTTTATTTGACCTACTATGACGTATGTATTTTTTTTTTTTAACATACATTACCCTTTGGTATACTGCAATATTAGACCTAGATCCAAAACTGCTTAATGTTGTTTTACCCATATGTTTTATGGGAACTGGTTTGACTGCTTAGTGCCTATGCTTGCTATATTGATGGTATTCAATCTCTAGGATAGTTGCTGCCTGACTATGCATTTTGTCTAACTTGACTGCCAGATATCTATGCTTAGTATATTGTTGTACCAAGTTTATTAGGGAAATGCTGTTTTACCCAATGGTTTTTGTAGCTAACAACTACTGTTAGATTTGTTTGATTTGTTCTTTTGGGCCCTCACTGTATCTAGCTATCTAGCTACTCTGCTTCATACAGTGGGCCCTAGAGCATACCTCTATACTATTCTTTGTATTGCCTGGATTTAAAGCATTAGTGATTGTATTATTGTACTCATATTACTGATTAATATAGTATTTTTCCTTACTTGTTTTTTCTTTCTCTCTCTACCCTTAACCATTAACAGATTTTACACCTGGATTCCTGCCCTTCCCTATCCTAAGAGGCCCAGTGGACATCTTCTAAACTCCTGATATCCTGAATAGGATTAAAAATCCTCCTAACAGACTGTCCTCCCAGATTTTTCTTGTGGAAAGTATGTCCTATCATTGTACTGCTTAGCTTTACTCTCTAGGACATTTTCTACTTCCCTGCCAGGTTAACCAGCAGCCCCCCCCTTCTAGATTGGCCTTTTGTTGCTCCCCTCTCCTTCTCTCCTTATTGCCTTTAGTCCATTACAATCCTCTCTCTCTACCCTGTTTCTAGTTCTCTTATCTTGGTTAATCCCTGCTTGCTCTATCTGATATTTTTTCTATCTTGGCCCTTATATTTTTCCTAACTTTGCCTTGCTTGCTCTATCTGAGTTTTTCCTAACCTGGCCACTAGGTGGCGCCCTTCATACCATAACTTATCCTACTACATTTTCTGACTATCCCACTGCAAATCCTACTGTCCTTTCTTGTTCCTTAGTCTACCTTCACCAACTGTGCTTTCTTGTTCCTTATCTACCTTTACCAGCTTTACCCAGCACTTTTCTTTTACCCTCCACTTACCTTTCAATCTCCTCAAACTCCTAACTGCTGAACTTACCCTTACCATTACACCTGTTTCTCTCTTCTTGCCTGATTGTTTTCTGCAACTTTTGCTCTGTTCATCCCGCTCCACGCTCACTCCGCTCCCCACCCTACCCCCAATTCCCACCCACCCCCAGGGGTCCTACATTTATACATACTTTGACACACCCCCTATTATCATTAAACCTATCTCTACTTCCTACACACCCACCACTTAACCCCTTACTCACATAACCACACCCCCTCTCATCTAGCACATCCTACTAACACATCCTATTACTTTACACTGTGAAGTCCTATACTTACAAACTTTCACTCTATAATAATTATGCCTTTAACCCTTAACTCAATAATTCCTCTTCTCCTACTTAACATCCTGCTTTACTACTACACTCTAACCTCATATGAACATCTCAGGCTTAGCCAAACTCCTGCAGGATCCAAACATAGTACAACTACACTTCCTGGTCCTGACGAAACCCACATTAATATACTTTCAACCAGTCCCTACCTTCCCTCGCTTCCATAAATTACACCATTACAGACTCACAACCTCCAAACGATTCTATCTTATAGCCATCAAGTACACAAATATCTTTCAAACCACACAAGCACTTTTATTGATACATGGGGACATCCACCCCAACCCAGGTCCCAATACCATCCCCAATCCCACTCCTACAAGCCATATAGCTAACGCTAGCACACCCTTCTCCACTGACTCCTCTCCATTGCTCACTTAAATATTCGTAGCATTAATAATAAAATAACACAACTCCACGCCTTAATTGATTTCTATTCCTTTGATATCCTCTGTCTCACAGAAACCTGGCTTAAACCCAGCACCAAAGATAATGAATTTACTCCCCCAGGCTATAGCACCTTAAGGATAGATCGTCCTAATAAAAGGGTGGAGGAGTCGCCATCCTATACAAATCTCAACTTCAGGTAGCCTTAATCAACTCCTTGCCCTCCCCAGCAAATGCTGAAATACTTTGCACCAAACTCCAAGTAAATAAATCCAAATCTATTAACATTATATGTTCCTCCATCCTCCCAGGTAAAAACATCACTACCCTAGAAAATATCCTTAGCTGGGCCTCCTGTAGCTTTCCCCAAGAAACCATACTCCTAGGTGATTTTAACATTGACTGGAACTCCTGCATATCCCCCACACACTCCAACCACCTCAATCTCTTTAACTTTCATCAAACCATTAACTCACCCACCAATAAATAAATCCACCCACAAACAAACCATTCTAGACTGGATATTGACCAACAACAATCCCCTCTCCTACAAAACAGGAATACTCCCTGACAATATTAGTGACCACCTCCTTACCTTTATCACGAAACAAAAATTCAACAATCCCAAACCAACTACTTATCGCACCAAACACAGCAAAACAAATTTCAACCTAGCATCCTTTCAGAATGAACTCAGGGAATACAACTGGTCTTCTAAAACACCTCCCAATAGATGAGGCTGTAACCCATTTCAACAATACCTTCCTAAAAATTCTTAACCAACATGCTCCATCCCGCTTAGTCAGAGTCAAATCCAAAGCAGCCCTTGGCTCTCTAAAACAACTAGACAAACTATGAGAGCTAGAAATAAACTATGGTCTAAATGGAGGTCCACAAAAATCCAACTGACCATCTAAACTTCAAACAACTGAGAAATAAAACCAAGAGGCTTACCATTCAGGACAAGAAAAACTACCACCTTCAATACCAACAGAACCAACACCAAAACCCTAAACAATTTTGGTCAGGAATAAACAAACTACTCCACCCAGGCAACACCAAAACACCTACCCCAGATAGCCTAGCACAATCTGAACCGAACATAATAGCCGACAATTTCAACAACTTCTTCTCTCAGACAGTCACCTCACTTGCAAGTACCATGACTCCTCCCTCAACCCTCCAATCTACCCCCACTCTAAACAGCACACACATACTAAAGCTCAATACTGTCTCAACAACCTACATCCACAAGCTACTATCCAAACTCAAACCTTGCACCCTTCTGCAGATAAGCTTCCAGCTGAATATCTGCAACTAGCTGCAGCCGAGATTGCCTACCCAGTCTCCATCTTAATAAACCGAACCATAACTGAATCCAAAATACCATCCTGTTGGAAAATCTCCCATATTATCCCCCTCCATAAAGGAGGTAACTCCAACGAACTCTCCAATTTTCGCCTATTGCCCTCCTATCTCCACTTTCCAAAATAATGGAACGCTGCATTCACCATCAACTTCTTCACCACCTCTTAAATAACAATTTGCTTGTAGACTCACAACATGGTTTTAGACCCTACCACAGTACTTCAACTGCCCTTCTCTCCTTCACTGATTCTATCAATAGAAACCGCAACAACAACCTGTTCACCTCTGCAATATTCTTAGACCTCTCTAAAGCATTGATATGGTCAACCATAAACTTCTCCTCGATACCCTACAATCCCTCTCACTAGACTCACAAGCACTACAGTGGTTCAACTCTTACCTGACTAATAGAAAACAAGCAGTTCTCTGGGACAGCCATCTATCCTCTCAACTCCCAATTACTATTGGCGTTCCACAAGGATCCATCCTAGGTCCCCTACTTTTCTCTATTTTCATAAATAACCTGTCCACTTCCCTCCCTTCATCCACTTGTATTCAGTATGCAGATGATTCCACTCTCATCTGCTCTGCTTCAGCACCTGCACAACTCCACTCCGCTACCCAGGTGGTTTTCACTGCAGCAGAAAAATGGTTCCAACATATCTGTCTCCTCCTAAACCCCAAAAAAACCAAACTACTACTTTTCACCCCACCTCTAAATCCACCCCTATCACTTTCTCCATTGTATCATGCAATGGCACTGTCATCCAACCTGATTCGTCCACAAAGCTGCTAGGCATAACCATAGACAATCAGCTAAATTTTGACTATCACATTGACTTAACTATCAAGTCAGTCAATAAAAAGATGGGTGCTCTTTACAGACTTAAGCCCTTCCTTACTACTACTACCAGACAAACTCTAGCCCAAACTCACCTCATTTCTACATTATTGTATGCCTCTCCTTCCTTTATCAATATTTCTAAAGCTAATCTTCAAAACTGAATACCGCCTACCACAGTATAGCCAGATTTGCCACTGGCTCTCTATTCCAAACTCATCACTGTCTTAACTTAAAAACTAAACTGGCTTGAACTTCCCAACCTAATACTACTACAGCAGCTAATCATCACTTTTAAAATTCTACACCACCCTTCCAACACACCCATACTAAATAAACTCATCACTCCTTACAAAAATCTCACTTCACTTAGATCAGCCAACAAGGTACTAGTTACTACTGTGAAATCTCACAATAAATCAGGAGATTCCTTATTTACAAACATTGTTGGCTCTTACTGGAATAAACTCCCACCAGAACTGACCTCCCTAGACTCATATCAGCTTTTCAAAAAACAGATGAAAACGCACCTAAAAACCCACTGGCTATGCCCTTGCTCCAATCCTGACTGACCCCAGCAAACTTACTATTTCTCCTTAGTCTGCTCATGTGCACTTTTGCTCTTCTGTTCTAACTTAAACTGACTTCCACGGTCCCTCTATTTATTTCTGTTCTCATGTTCTTAGTTCTGCTTGACTCCCCTCACCTCTTTATTGTCTGTCTCCTGCTACTCTTTAGCTGACTTCCTATAATCCTATTTTACCTCTTACAACTCCTCTCTAACTTTTATTTCCCCCTCTCCCTTTCCTTCTGCTAGTTCCTGACCTCACTAAGTCCAGACCTCCTGTACCCAATAGTAGCCTTACATTATTTTTCCTTTCTCTTTACGTCGTTCTTGCCTTTATACTTTCTTCAGCCTCTTAAAATCCTTTTCACCTCTAACCTGCAGGTTCACATGGTATTTTTAACCACTTTTTACTTACAACTAATACCTACTTATTGTTCATGACTAACTACTATGGACATTTTTCTACTTTAAATATTTATGTTGATACTGAAACTGTTCTCCTCAGTGTCCAAATGATTTTTAAATTGTAATCTACTCAGGTTTTTACATCAAAAATGTATTTGTACTTGTATGTAGCCGTATAATACTTTATTAGTTTAGTTTTATTTTGTATAGTTAGTATTACTGGTAACCTTATAAACTGTAGTGTATTTTAGTTTTTTGATAGTGGAGCTTTTCTCCTCGGGCCTCTGCTGAAAATGGACATGTATCCAGCCAGACTAGCCCGGTTAACAAATGTAAAATAAAAAATAAAAAAAATAAAATGTTACCCATGGATCAGGTGAAGACACTCTGCAAATGTTTACAAGTGTAATGTAATGTAATGTTACCCATGGATCAGGTGAAGGCACTCTGCAAATGTCTACAAGTGTAATGTAATGTAATGTTGCCCATGGATCAGGTGAAGGCACTCTGCAAATGTCTACAAGTTTAATGTAATGTAATGTTACCCATGGATCAGGTGAAGGCACTCTGCAAATGTTTACAAGTGTATCGTAATGTAATGTTACCCATGGATCAGGTGAAGGCACTCTGCAAATGTTTACAAGTGTAATGTAATGTAATGTTACCCATGGATCGGGTGAAGGCACTCTGCTAATGTATATAAGTGTAATGTAATGTAATGTTACCCATGTATCGGGTGAAGGCACTCTGCAAATGTCTACAAGTGTAATGTAATGTAATGTTACCCATGTATCAGGTGAAGGCACTCTGCAAATGTCTACAAGTGTAATGTTATGTAATATTACCCATGTATCAGGTGAAGACACTTTGCAAATGTCTACAAGTGTAATGTAATGTAATGTTACCCAAGTATCGGGTGAAGGCACTCTGCAAATGTTTACAAGTGTAATTTAATGTAATGTTACTCATGGATCAGGCGAAGGCACTCTAAAATGTTTACAAGTGTAATGTAATGTAATGTTACCCATGGATCAGGTGAAGGCACTCTGCAAATGTCTGCAAATGAAATGTAATGTAATGTTACCCATGGATCGGGTGAATGCACTCTGTAAATGTCTGCAAGTGTAATGTAATGTAATGTTACCCATGGATCGGGTGAATGCACTCTGTAAATGTCTACAAGTGTAATGTAATGTAATGTTACCCATAAATCAGGTGAAGGTTCTCTGCAAATGTTTACAAGTGTAATGTAATGTAATATTACCCATGTATCGGGTGAAGGCACTCTGCAAATGTTAAGCTGGTACCTCTGTGTAGGTTCAATTCATTTTTTTTACTTCCATTAGAACTTGCAGTCTATACTTGGGAGCTGTATAAGTTGGAGTCCGAACGGATACTGCTAAAAGGCTGACTAACCGAAGCAGCAGCTAGGAAGTGTAGCCAAAAGGTGGGAAGGTTTAATTGTCATGTCCAGTGTTTGTCACTACTGATGAGGGAAGCCATAAAGCAATAGTAACAAGACAAGATCAGGAAGGGCAGAGATGTGACAGTACGAAGTGAAAGCTCACATGTGGAGGATTTTTCTGAACGGATAAAACATGACTTCTGATAGCCTCCTCGATATTAAGGCAAACCATCCATCAGCTTGGGAGCTGGAAGATCATAGTCCTGGTTGTTCTTAGCAGGAGTGGTGTAATTCTGATCTCCATGGGAGTGCGTATCTAAATGTGGAACGAACACAGTTTGAGCATCATCTACATCTTGTGAACATGCAATCATTTGTGAATACAGCGCCAGAAGCAACTGGTGGGTGTCGTTGCATTTTATATCACTGCAGTAATGAAACTGGTGTTCTCTAGTGAGGCCCTTGGAATGGATGAGATCTGGATGGAAATGCTCAAGGCACTGAATATTCTGGGTGTGTCATACGTGGGCCAGTGCTCCATACTTAAAACTAGGATGGTAATTTCCGATTTTCATAACTGATCAAGAAGCTGTTCTCCAACTAAGGAGAGATAATGTTACTTGTCTTCCTTGAGAAAATGTATCCAAGATGATGGAAATCAGAATCCATTTGATAACTGAGCCTCTAATATAAGAGGTGTGTAGTCTACATTATTCCTGGCTTTGGAAGACTGGATCAAATGTTTGATTTTGCATGAATATTGTTTACGTCATGGCACTATGCCAATATTGTCTACATATGCTTTGTGGGCTGCAGAAAGCATATGGCTGCCTACCCCATAATTTGTTATGAAAGCTGTTACTAAAGTATGGGGTCCCAAGGCCACCGATATGCAGTATTTTGTACCTGAATTTGCATTCAAAGCTATGTGTTCAAACGTGTTTGCATTAGGTGTAGGACTTTGGTAAAGGTGCACCTTGGTTCCTTCTATTCCCTGTGCTTTTTGTGGACAGGATCTCACCATACTAGGTGGATGTAGAGGTGGCATCTCAGGAGTCTTCAGACAGTGTTGTCCTTTAGGGTTTGAGTACTCTTTGGCATGCATTGGAGTGGTTTGCTGTTGATGTGTGGGGCTGATGGAATAAAAATCATCAGCTACAAGTCAGATGCCATTCGTCACACACAGCTACCTTTAGGGAGGGAGTTTCAATATCTTGGGGTTTTGTTCATTAATGGAAGGAGAAATAATTAAAAATCTTATCAACAGACCAGTTAAGGTTGCCACATGCTCCTCTTTGTTGTGTCCTGAAAAAAAAAACTAAAAATGGCAAATATCCTGAAATTGTAGGACAAAAATATTTCCTAAGTTTTCTTTAATAGTTACATAAAACAATTATTTTATATCTGAAACACTTAAATATTATGTGAAGTAGCTTAAGCAACTCAACAAGAATAAGCTTTTATTTTGGCAAAAAAGTGAAGTTTTGCCCTTTGCAGTGCTCCCAAATATGTTTTGTCCTGCAAAATCTAATGTTTCTGCAAAAATGTGCCATTTTGGGTATTTGAAATGGAGACAACCTTAAGACCAGTGCAGTGATAGCAGTACTACAGACATTATACTCGACTGGGGTAATGAAGTAAGATTTGATTCATAGGATAAACCTCTCACTCTTTGTCTTCCCATCACCTATCATCATGAGTTTTCAGTGTTAACTAAAAGGACTAAGCTAAGGACTAAGCTATAGGTTTGTGGACACAGTGGCAGAGAGGATGTAACTTCTCCGGGTGGCTGGGCTCATTCACCCTAATGAAGAAAGGAGCTCAGAAACAGAGGGAGATGTTAGAGTACTTGAAGAAAAGCAATATGGTTTGTCTTGTGTTTGTTTATGTATCTACTTCTGCTGGAATATAGCAAGTATTGACATCCTGTGTGTTTTCAGTATTCTGAGATTCAGTATTTTGAGTTTTCAGTCTTTTGAACTTTCAAGATTTTGGTCTTAGTCTTTTGAAATTCAAGATTTTGGGCTTTCAGTCTTCTGAAGTGAATCCATGTACATATATATGTATGCATGTATGTATGTATATATGCATGTATGTATATATGTATGTAGGTATGCATGTATGCATGTTTATATGTAGGGATACCACAAGATGAGCTGGGGACTGCTGCTTTGGATGAGGAAGACATTTCTGCCCTGCTTATATTCTTGTCCACCATGATCCTTGCTAGTGTAAATGGTTACAAAATAAATGGATGGACTTCCTGTAAAAATACATTACTGCATCAGACACGTTTTATTTTACTTTGCAAGTTAAGGATATGATAAATATTACAGTTCAAATCCAGATATTTCTTGTGGCTCCCTATTGTAATTTTGAGACTCATAAATGTGAGCCCTGGAATTTTTAACTGACGTGCACAGTACTGGACATAAAAAGTGTGCAGTAGTGGAACACAGTGCATGTTGAACATCACTGTTCTCCTTCAAAGTTGTTTTTTGCAGGGGGAAGCCCTCTAAACCTATACATACCAATGCCAAGATCACCTTCTCATGGAGGAAAGAAAATATTCTGAGAAACAGCAATCATTGAATTAATATATGCAAGGCTACATTTTCAGTCATTTAGTCTCGCCATTCTGAGATTTGCAGTAACACAGACCATGTTTTAATTCCTGACACAGAGACCCTAAACAAAGAAAGATACTGGTAGGCAGTGATTAGGTTTTTAGTTACTCTTTTAGAGAGGATAATTGGGCTGTATAACAGCTAGACACTCTCATACTCTATAGGCACCTATGGGGCAAATCCATGTTCTGCAAACAGAACTGTCAATATTAACTTGAAGTAAAAACAAGTACCGAACCAACATGGCTGGGCAAAAACCTCTGTCTATTAAACAAAATAGAAAGTAATAAAAAGTGAGCGCTTTTGCAATAACACTATCGCTTCTTCCGACTAATAAATAGAAAGAAATGAGTTTAAAAAGAAAGCAGAACCAATCAGCTATCATACGCAAATCTGATGAAATAATTAAAAGGTACACACACAAGCAATGCAACAATTGTTATTAATACAAGGGAAACAATATGGATAAAAACTCACTTTAAAAAACAACATTAATGTTTAAGTGGCCATGCTTTCAAGAAAGATTTAAGGCTAGAAACATCATTTAAACCAGGCAGTTTCTCTGCATTCAAGAGCAACATCCATTTCTGTTCAGCCCTTTCTGTTTTGTTAGATGTATCATCCCCCTCTAATACTAATATCCAAAACTTGGAGTACAGAGAACTTAAACATGTGTTCTGAGCCATGCAAACCAATGTGTTGTGCTAAGGCATTTGTGTCTTTCTGATTCCTAATGTCCCTACAGTGTTCGAGAATCCTGTACTTCAGTGGTCTGTTAGCTTTGCCTATGTAGAAGGGATGACAGACCTGGCAACTTGCAAAATAAACAATACTTGGAGTTCTGCCTGGTTTAAATAGTTTGGTACTTGTTTTTTAGCTCAAGTTTATACAGTTTTCTTGTACCGCACCTTTCACCTGTTCCTGTGTACGTTTGCTTTTTGTAGAACTGTAAACAGCAAACTGAGGCAGTCAGATCACAGGTCAGTATCTTGAAGCCCTGGCTACAGAAGAAATAGCTGCTTCTAGTCCACCAAAGGATGAGTTACATTTAGTCATGATCTGTTTCAGCTTAGCTCAGAAATACAAAGGCTTTAATAAGCAGTGTTTTTGTTAAAGTCTATAAAAACCAGTCTCTCCCAGACGGACAGGGTCAACTGTTTCCAGATTATGTGCAGTGACTTATGTTATTGGCTAGATGTTTAAAGCCTGAGTTTTCACATACTATACCCTAGATGGTAAATTACATTATTTATGTAAACCATCAGCTGCTGGTTTCGTGAATAACATATAGCCTTCCTCTTCCCTCCCATGTGCGCTTTCTGTATATAGTAGGTACTATCAGAGTGGAGACATTAATAGGACGAGAGCTATATAGTGTTTTATATTTTATATCCTTTATTAATTTGTCATGGCCTTTGATAGTGAACCTCCATGAACTTAGTATGGCAGGCATTGTGAAAGCATTGAAACAACGCTGCTATACAATATTATATTATATTAAATATGTTATAGACTGTTATATACAGTCATGCTGATTATTCAAATGGATCCTTATTAGGATCACATGTGATTTTTTTAGCATAGGCCATCATAAATGCTTTGACATTCTACTGCCCTACTTACAGTCTGTCTGTCTGTTTGCTTTCCACAATCCGGTGTGTAGGTGTGTCTTATCAAGTACCAACTGGTCTTTAATTCATTCTCTGCTTGATGTATTTTCAAAGTTGCCCACCAGGTGGCATTCTGCATGTTTCGGTTATTCTGTCAGCACTTCTATTTTCTTTTTGTCCCTGAGCTGTGCCAAAGATATTAGTTTGCTTATTTGAAAAACTATCAGAGAAGAGCATATATGCTTTATGGATGATTTTCAGTTCACCCAAAACACTGCCAAAACAATCTCTTCTTTGCTTTCTCATTCATCTGAAAATATCAGCTTTATCACAAACAGGGCTAAACTCTATAAGACACAGCACAGAGCCTTCGAAGATACTGTTATAACAGACTGAAAGGGAAGCAAAGAGAAGGCAGCTGATTCAGGTGCAGAATGACCGAGTTACTGACATTGACACTTTTATTACAACTCTTTCTAATGTAGTACTTTTGCTGTGCTTGTTCTGTAGGGAGATAGACTAGAGTGACAGGGCAACAAGAGCTTAAAGTAACGAAAGACAAATTTCCACAAAGAATGGAAGGTTAATTCAACTTTTATTGGAGAAGTGGAAGCAAAAGTGAATTAAGAAAATAAGCACTCTATCACAGAGTACATTTAGATAAGTTTGTGTCTTTCCCTACTTTGGTGAGGTTACTCTGCCTGTTACTGAGAGTATTTTACATTGCTCTTCTGGTTTTTGAATTGTGATAAGGTTCAACATCAAGTTTTAAGAACGTCTTCGGAATGGGATGAGGCAAGTCAGACCAGTTACAGCAATAGCGGCAGTCTATTTTATAAACTGAACTAGTTATCTCACCGGTGGCTTTAACCAGGACGTAAAATGCAGACCCATTGACAGTGTGCACACCTAGTATAACATTCTGTAAGGCAAATTCTAGCAGCTGGAACACACACAAGTTGTGTTAATCACAGCTGTTGCACTGGCAATGCTGGATACACTACAGAGTGGTTCATGATGACTTAGTGATGTATACACACAGCAGTATGTGATGACTTAGTGATGTGCACACACAGCTGTTCATGATGACTTAGTGATGTGCACACACAGCTGTTCATTATGACTTAGTGACGTGCACGCACAGCAGTGTGTGATGACTTACTGATGTGCACACACAGCAGTGTGTGATGACTTAGTGATGTGCACACAGCAGTGTGTGATGACTTAGTGATGTGCACACAGCAGTGTGTGATGACTTAGCGATGTGCACACAGCAGTGTGTGATGACTTAGCGATGTGCACACACAGCAGTGTGTGATGACCTACTGATGTGCACACAGCTGTGTGTGATGACTTACTGATGTGCACACAGCAGTGTGTGATGACTTAGTGATGTGCACACACATCAGTGTGTGATGACTTAGTGATGTGCACACATCAGTGTGTGATGACTTAGTGATGTGCACACACAACAGTGTGTGATGACTTAGTGATTTGCACACAGCAGTGTGGGATGACTTAGTGATGTGCACACAGCAGTGTGTGATGACTTAGTGATGTGCACACATATCAGTGTGTGATGACTTAGTGATGTGCACACAGCAGTGTGTGATGACTTACTAATATGCATGCACAGCAGTGTGTGATGACTTACTGATGTGCACACAGCAGTGTGTGATGACGTAGTGATGTGCACACACATCAGTGTGTGATGACTTATTGATGTGCACACAGCAGTGTGTGATGATTTAGTGATGTGCACACAGCAGTGTGTGATGACATAGTGATGAGCACACACAGCAGTGTGTGATTACTTAGTGATGTGCACACAGCAGTGTGTGATGACTTAGCGATGTGCACACACAGCAGTGTGTGATGACTTACTGATGTGCATGCACAGCAGTGTGTGATGACTTAGTGATGTGCACACACAGCAGTGTGTGATAACTTAGTGATGTGCACACACATCAGTGTGTGATGACTTACTGATGTGCATGCACAGCAGTGTGTGATGACTTGCTGATGTGCACACACAGCAGTGTGTGATGACTTAGTGATGTGCACACAGCAGTGTGTGATGACTTAGTGATGTGCACACACAGCAGTGTGTGATGACTTACTGATGTGCACGCACAGCAGTGTGTGATGACTTAGTGATGTGCACACAGCAGTGTGTGATGACTTAGTGATGTGCACACAGCAGTGGGTGATGACTTAGCGATGTGCACACACAGCAGTGTGTGATGACTTACTGATGTGCACACATATCAGTGTGTGATGACTTAGTGATGTGCACACAGCAGTGTGTGATGACATAGTGATGTGCACACAGCAGTGTGTGATGACATAGTGATGTGCACACACAGCAGTGTGTGATAACTTAGTGATGTGCACACACATCAGTGTGTGATGACTTACTGATGTGCATGCACAGCAGTGTGTGATGACTTGCTGATGTGCACACACAGCAGTGTGTGATGACTTAGTGATGTGCACACAGCAGTGGGTGATGACTTAGCGATGTGCACACACAGCAGTGTGTGATGACTTACTGATGTGCACACATATCAGTGTGTGATGACTTAGTGATGTGCACACAGCAGTGTGTGATGACATAGTGATGTGCACACAGCAGTGTGTGATGACATAGTGATGTGCACACACAGCAGTGTGTGATAACTTAGTGATGTGCACACACATCAGTGTGTGATGACTTACTGATGTGCATGCACAGCAGTGTGTGATGACTTGCTGATGTGCACACACAGCAGTGTGTGATGACTTAGTGATGTGCACACAGCAGTGTGTGATGACT
This sequence comes from Protopterus annectens, assembly GCF_019279795.1. Taxonomy (NCBI): domain Eukaryota; kingdom Metazoa; phylum Chordata; order Ceratodontiformes; family Protopteridae; genus Protopterus; species Protopterus annectens. Next base: position 81,896,883 of record NC_056749.1, read on the forward strand.
TAGTGATGTGCACACACAGCAGTGTGTGATGACTTACTGATGTGCACGCACAGCAGTGTGTGATGACTTAGTGATGTGCACACAGCAGTGTGTGATGACTTAGTGATGTGCACACAGCAGTGGGTGATGACTTAGCGATGTGCACACACAGCAGTGTGTGATGACTTACTGATGTGCACACATATCAGTGTGTGATGACTTAGTGATGTGCACACAGCAGTGTGTGATGACTTAGTGATGTGCACACAGCTGTTCATGATGACTTAGTGATGTGCACACACAGCTGTTCATTATGACTTAGTGATGTGCACGCACAGAAGTGTGTGATGACTTACTGATGTGCACACACAGCAGTGTGTGATGACTTAGTGATGTGCATGCACAGCAGTGCGTAATGACTTAGTGATGTGCACACGCAGTGGTTCAGGATGACTTAGTGATGTGCATGCACAGCAGTGAGTGATGACTTAGTGATGTGCATGCACATCAGTGTGTGATGACTTAGTGATGTGCACAGCAGTGTGTGATGACTTAGTGATGTGCACACACAGCAGTGCGTGATGAACTAGTGATGTGCACACGCAGTGGTTAAGGATGACTTAGTGATGTGCATGCACAGCAGTGAGTGATGACTTAGTGATGTGCATGCACAGCAGTGTGTAATGGCTTAGTGATGTGCATGCACAGCAGTGTGTGATAACTTACTGATGTGCACGCACAGCAGTGTGTGATAACTTACTGATGTGCACGCACAGCAGTGTGTGATGACTTAGTGATGTGCACACACAGCAGTGTGTGATGACTTAGTGATGTGCATGCTCACCAGTGTGTGATGACTTAGTGATGTGCACACAGCAGTGTGTGATGACTTAGTGATGTGCACACATAACAGTGTGTAATGGCTTAGTGATGTGCATGCACAGCAGTGTGTGATGACTTAATGATGTGCATGCACAGCAGTGAGTGATGACTTAGTGATGTGCACACACAGCAGTTTTTGATGACTTACTGATGTGCATGCACAGCAGTGTGTGATGACTTACTGATGTGCATACACAGCAGTGTGTGATGACTTAGTGATGTGCACGCACATCAGTGTGTGATGACTTAGTGATGTGCACACAGCAGTGTGTGATGACTTAGTGATGTGCATGCACATCAGTGTGTGATGACTTAGTGATGTGCATGCACAGCAGTGAGTGATGACTTAGTGATGTGCCACACGGCGGTTTTTGATGACTTAGTGATATGCACACACAGCAGTGCATGATGACTTAATGATGTGCACACAGCACTGTGCGATGACTTAGTGATAACTATACCCAGGGCTGCTGATTGTCTTAATAATCTGTGTTATATAAACTAAAGGAACCATACCCAGGGCTGCTGATTGTCTTAATAATCTGTGTTATACAAACTAAAGGAACCATACCCAGGGCTGCTGATTGTCTTAATAATCTGTGTTATACAAACTAAAGGAACCATACCCAGGGCTGCTGATTGTCTTAATAATCTGTGTTATACAAACTAAAGGAACCATACAAAGGGCTGCTGATTGTATTAATAATCTGTGTTATACAAACAAAAGGAACCATACCCAGGGCTGCTGATTGTCTTAATAATCTGTGTTATACAAACTAAAGGAACCATACCCAGGGCTGCTGATTGTCTTAATAATCTGTGTTATACAAACTAAAGGAACCATACCCAGGGCTGCTGATTGTCTTAATAATCTGTGTAATACAAACTAAAGGAACCATACACAGGGCTGCTGATTGTCTTAATAATCTGTGTTATATAAACTAAAGGAACTGTACCCATGGCTAATGATTGTCTTAATAATCTGTGTAATACAAACTAAAGGAA